>NC_079896.1:18758063-18816495 GCF_024868665.1 Triplophysa rosa | reverse complement strand
CTATGGCAGAGTTAGGTGGTCAGGGGGAAGCGAAAGGCTCCTCGTGCACGCGGTGATGAAGATTAGGTGGTGAGGGGATGAGTAGGCATTTTGTGGCGCGAGGGTCCACGCCCGCAGCACTTTGCCACCCCTTGTGGTGTCCGTACGATGCCTCTCCGGAAAAACGGCCCCTAAACTCCGATAAGGGAAAAAAGTCCCAATCATAATAAGAGTGAGCGAGAATTTGGCGTACAATTCAGGTATACGAGCCCTTCGTCTGCCTAGTCGACCGATGGCAATCTATATGAATGGACAATTGTCCACAATTTACCTAACTTCCCTTGCATACGTAACACCTAAACTCTGGAATAGCCTTCCCGATACTATTCGAGGGTCAGACACTCTCCCAATGTAAATCTAGATTAAAGACACATCTTTTCAGCCAAGCATTCACTTAATGCAAAATATGCAAAATAAACCACCAGGAGACTGCGTTTATTAGATATTATTTACTAGAATAATCTTGCTTGTTCTATAAACACCATGTGTTTTTTTGTGTTTTTCAGTTTTTCTTATTTTCTCCTGTAAAGCTGCTTTGGAACATTTTAGAGTGGCCTTTTATTGTGGCCAGCCTAAGGCACACCTGTGCAATAATCATGCTGTCTAATCAGCATCTTGATATGCCACACCTGTGAGGTGGATGCATTATCTCGGCAAAGGAGAAGTGCTCACTAACACAGATTTAGACAGATTTGTGAACAATATTTGAGAGAAATAGGCCTTTTGTGTACATAGAAAAAGTCTTACATCTTTGAGTTCAGATCATCAGAAAAATAGGGGCAAAAACATAAGTGTTGCGTTTATAATTTTGGTCAGTGTAAAACTTCAGATCAGGGTTTTTTAACTTATTAGAGATTCAGAACACCACATAGCAACTTTTTGATACTGCACCAAGTAAAATTCAGTCGTAATCATTACAAAGAGCTAAGATCAAGTGCCTAACAAGCTGTCTCATTTAAGAAAGGCTGCGTCCTCCGGAGGTTGCATTCAAAGGCTGCATACGGCATCGAGGCCGTCTCCGAATGCACCCTTCAAATGCGACCTTTCATAGGAATTCGGAGGATGCATGAGGTGTATCCTTTTTGTTGCTAGAGATAACCTACAATTCTTTGCATCACCCAACCTCTTTAAATATGTGGTGTTTAAATGTAAACAGTTACACTTTTGTTTGACCTTTTTTTCCCTCAGCAGGCATATGTAGTAAATAGGATTAAAAGTGTTTAGTGATTTTTAAGCATTTAAAACAGTAAGGCAAGAAATGGTAAATTTGATTGAACTCTTCTGGCATTGTTTAGCCCTGTTGAAAAAAACAGCATATGCTGGTTTGGTATGTTTTGATGCTGGTTTGTGCTGGTTTAAGATGGTCATGTGCTGGTTCAAGCTGGTCAAACCAGCATCAAAACATACCTAACCCAGCATATGCTGACAGGTGTGAGGGCACAATGTGTTGCATGACATCCATTAAAAACACCCTCTGGTCTCCTTTCCTGCGTACCACTGAAGCCGTGGCGTTAGCATTTGCTGTTACACGTTTTTGGCTAAATGTTGCAGGCTTCCTTTCTAAAGAGGCTTTGATTAAGCCTTCCGAAACGAGACACAGCTAGAGTTCTGCTCAAATCCTAATTAAACACACCTAATCACAGTCTTCTGGATTATTATTCTATTCTATATATTCTGTTGTCTATATGTTTCATTTATAAATACATATAGGCTTTTTTTAAAGACAAATAAAGACAACTGACACATGTTTACAAAATTCAAGTTCATTACTCTAAAAGGCAATATAAAAAAATATTGTAGGCTAATAATTCTGCATATCTTTTCATATGTCCTTCTCCGTCAAATGGTATGTGTTCACCTATTCTAGAAAATGGTTGCTGCTTGGGACTCAACATTACTGATTTTTATGCTGCCTTCACGTGCTCTCGGAAATTTGATAATTCCCACTTCTGATGTCATGATTCCGAGCTGGTAGTGTTCAGGTGCTTTGTTGTTGGAAAGAATTGAGGATGCCAGACTCATGCCTGCGTGTGTCTTAGGAAAATATTATATGGTAATAGTTTTCAACTGTACATCCTACTGTATAGTTTTACTACTACAATTCAATACTACTATTCTGCAATATTGGTGAAATACATGCTATTTTCGCAATGTTTAAAACATACAGTATGCTTCAAATGGTTATTCATATATGTAAATATGCACTAATTTTACTACAAGACAAGGCAATGAAGCTGTTGTGGAAAAACTTATGAATCATACCTGTCACAGCAGAAATCCTTCTCCCATCCGCCATGTTGATTGTGTAAGGCCCGCCCATCTCAGGTATCGAAATTATTTACCAACTTCCCAGTGGTAAGTTCATCAGAGTGCGTTCATGTGTAATTTTTACCTTGGAAACTTGAAGGTATTGACCACAGACTGTATAAAAGATTGACAGCGTGACACCGCTTCCTTCCATAGAGAATGTGAAGCTGACGTCACACCCTATGTTGCAGTGGCATCGCCATCTTGGGAGGATAATACTCCACTGCTATTATTGTTTTGAAATGTACCGTTACTTGTTCTGTTTGATATATGGAGAAATCGAAAGTGATAGAACCATTGGTTTTTCCTGAACGACTCTGCATAATGCTATTGCAGTTTTTAACACCACAAGACCGACCTACCATGGTTATATTTCCTAATCAAACAAGAAAAACAAAACACTGCATTGAACGCATTAGCAGCCATCCTCCCAAGATGGTGCAACATTCAACGTGGCGTGACGCCAATTAACAAGCTCTATTGTAATGAATTGATCGTAAAACGTCAGACGATGGGCGCTGACATGTTACGCAAAACCGTCAGTTTGAAGCCTGGGCATGCGCAGAAAGAATCGTCAGTGGCGCCAGAGTCTGCGCAGTTGTGAACACGAAGTGGAGCGCTGTATCAAGGTCCTTCCCATATTTCCTAATAGACTTGATCGGTGTCGTGTCGTATCTGGGGGCGTGGCCTGGGGCGGAGTCAGCATGGGGTAAAGCATTATTTTCCCCTTCATTGGAAATGCATGGCGTTAGCCAGTATGGTCTACATAAAATCACTTTTTCCATTCAACAGAGCATTCAGAGGTGGACGAAGTACACAACTTCCTTACTTGAGTGAAAGTACAGATACTACTGGTCAAATATTACTCCACTACAAGTAAAAGTTGTAAAGACAGATTCTTACTTAAGTAAAAGTACAGAAGTACGTGCTTTTAAAAGTACTCAAGTATTAAAAGTAAATTTCCTTTATGTCAGTTGTGCATTGTTTTATTGTCGTATACCTTGTGCCTCTGAAGCAACCTACTGAATACACTGAGTAGCTCACAGAATCAGTTGTATTAAAGGAGTAGTTTACTTCAAAATTTGCCCCCATTGACTTTCCATAGTAGTTATTAAATCCTACTATGGAAAGTCAATGGGGGCAAATTTTGCAGTGAGCAACTCCTTTAAGAGCTTTATATGTTTAGCACATATATGTTTAGTTTAGATATAATCCTGTATGATCATTTAGCCTAATTATCCTCATTAGCCCCCTAGGCCTATATGTATTTATGAGCAGTGTTCTTTTATTTTGTATATTCCCTTTACCAGTTTTAGCAGCAATTAGGTAAGGTTCTTGTAAATAGTCAATTGTAGAAGCCATGTGTTTGTTGGATTTATTACTATAATTTAACTACAAACATAAACTATAGCTAGTATAATGAAACTATGGTATTTTTAGTTGCTGTGGTTTTACTAAAGATTATTAATTGGAGTATGGTTCCTATATTTAGAAAATGGTACATTTGTGGATACTGTGGTTTTACTGCAAATACCATCCCTGCTGAAAAAAAACAATGAATTTTTTAATTAGAATGAGATTTTTTAATTAAATTCCTCTTTGTAGTGTGTTTTGGGTTTTATTCCAATAGGATTTACCATCCCACCAATAGAATCCATCACATACAAGTAGACAACAAATATCCATAGTACAATTCCCATTATAACCATTAAATCCATTACATTTTATGTTGTATTTTGGGCAGGGTTCTATTGTTTTTATTTCAACAGGAATACTTCAACTACTTCAGCAAAAACATCATTCATTTTCCAAATCGCTTTAAATGATATAGTAGTAAAGTTAGATCAGAAGTTAACACGCACGCGTAGCTCAAGGTGTATGTGATGCTTATTTACCGTTTAGCTGTTATGCCGATCATTTTCATGACAATGTTTCTACGATCTTTGACTGATCGTAACCCACAGATGATTACACCACACTTTAACATGTGCCTTTTTCGTCTTTTAATGTTCTATTTGCCTTTTTAGAGCGCTATCAATGGTGTAGCAGCGCCTACGTTTACATTAGTTTAGCGGGGAAGATCCCAGAGTTGCCAGATTTGCTCTAAAAAATCTGCCAAATGGCCATTCAAAGCTTGCCGGAAAACAGCGAGCATAGAAAAACTGAAATACTTGGCAACAGTAAAAAATCCTGGCAGATCGCATGCCAGATAAATTGCGCACACAGGAAACCCGCTGCATAGAAACCATTTTCTACTTTTGGACCTTTTTATAAATGTAGTGGAGTAAAAAGTATGATATTCATACTTTTAAGTTGACTTAATTCTTTAAAAGGAGACTGTAAGAGCAGGGCCGGATTATCCAATGGGCATTATGGGCACAGGCCCAGGGGCCCATGCGCGCTTGGGGCCCAGGCAAGAGAAAACATTTTCACATAACAGCGTTTACGCCATATTCATTCTGCCGTGCGCTTCTCTCTCCCGCGCACATGGAGGTGCACACACAAAACAGTGTTTCTAAATTAGGAAGTCTGTCTTCTGATTTAATCACTTTTACGAGCCCTCCAGCGGCTTTTGTTTAGAAGAAGCGCATAGCGACAAATGTAGCGACTTCTTGGATAAACCTTAGCTTTCATTCAGTGGGAAAATATCGCCAGTGCTGCCCCACGAGCGCGAGGTCTCTCTTTCCCGGCAGGAAGAAGCAGCACCATACGACAGGTAACTCGTGAATAAAATGAGTACAAAACAGCGTTTCCAACAACCTGTCACTAGCCGGGTTTCCATCCAAAGTTGCCAATTTAGCTTATGCGCAAAATTGGAATATAGCATAAAACATTTGCGAATAAGCACCGTTTCCATCCAACTAGTCAACCGTCACTTCCTAATAAACTGGCACTAAATATCAGTAAGAAAAGTAAGAGAAGCCACTGAATATAATAGTTTTCATATATAATAATACTTGCGCAAACAGACGATTAGAAAACTCAATAAATGCGGTGCTTTTGTGGATGCCTGCTGTTCGGGAAACACAGTCGTGACAGTTCTAAGAGGCAATTACAGAAATACTTGACGACTTTGCTCAGGCGTTTAAGAATGACCATCACAACATTTCTGATGCTGTGTCACAAGATCATTACTCTGGTTAGTCAGGTTACACCGGCCGTCTCATAGTGCAGTTAGGTGAGTTTTTGGAGGAATTTATTCGGCAAATGCGTTTCCATCTCCTATTATTCGCATTAACCCTTTTTCGCAAAAATGAAAAACCACCTCAAGCGATCTTAAAAACTTTTTTGCGAATTAAGGGTTTTTAATTAGAAATTTGGCGTTTCCATCACTCGTGTCTGATGCGAAACTTCAAAATAAGAATAAAACCAGAGTGATGGAAACCCGCTTACTGTTATCGACTGTTTGGATATATAAATATGAACAAAGTTCGTCGGTAAATATGCAATATTGGTGTTCCCAGCAATGCCGACCAAGTCTAAAGGCTGCGTCCAAATACCCCCACTTGCGGTCTTTGCACTTGTTTTTGGGCCAAGTGTTCTAGTGGGTGTGAAGATCCCAAGTGAGCATGTAGTATTTCTAACCCTATGCGACACACTTAGCCAGTTCAAATATATAACGTTAATTAATGTGATGTTTCTAATTATGTGATAAAAGCAGTTTTACAACATACACAACTCTGGAGTTGTAACACTACGTTTTACTACAAAATTCTATGTAATATCTAATTATATAGTCAAGTCAGATTTGTTTTTGTAGTGCTTTATTTGTATTGTATCAAAGCAGCTGTACCCCAAAAACAAAAGAAAATCACATGTTAGCCAAAATAGAATAATTAGATATAACCTATAAAAGTAGTTGTATAACTTACAATGGAAAGCATTCCGCAACATCTCGTGAGACCCGAGCAAAAAGTATCATGATATATCCAGACCGTGATGCATGATGGGATACACTTAGCCCTGAAGATAGGCCCTGTCCCAAATGGCCCACTTGCGGTCTCGTGGACTTAAATTGCGCTTTCTTGCCAAGTCTACGAGTCCGTAGGGTGTCCCATTTGTCTTTTTGGCGCTCAGAAGTCTGCTCGCGAGCGCCTCCTTTGTGCCCTCGATGCGGTCTTCGGCGAAGCCCGCATTGACGCAGACTCCACTGAAGACGCCTACCTAGGAATCCTTGCCAGCGCCCAATCACAGAACGGATGGGAGGAGTGTCGTGGATGTCAGACATATACGTAAACATGAAGGATACATTTTTAAATGTATGTTTTGATAAAATTCTAAATTAATTTATTAATTAGTTACTTATTCATATTATTGCTTATTTATTTTCTATTAAGCCAGCTATTCAAGAATAAAAACTTTTAATGCAGTGCATTTTCTTACTTAAGGTATAAGCCATGTTTGGTTGTAGATTTATATCTGTTTCTGGGCTCTGTAAAGCTGAACAACACAGCTTCTGTATTATAGAGAAATATTAAATAACAACATATATGCATATTAAGAAGTGTATACAGAAGAATAGTGTATACAAATAAATACATATACATAAGCAGTTGCATTTACGTCATGACAAATTAATGCATTACAAACATAAGTATCTATTGTATAATGCTCGGGTGGTATATCAACATATGAAATACTGAACAATAAAAACCGGCAGCTCCAGTCCCAAATAACTACAATGGGACAACAAGTGTGATTGACTTCAAACGGCGCTGCGCAGACTGATCAGTGTATGACAACCGCGAGAGAGATTAGAAAGCACCGCTTGCTCTTTCCGGTGTGATGACCTCAAGTCTGTCCCAAAATGCACTCCCATGTACCCTTGTGGACTTGTGCCCTATAGGTCTGCACTTCGTGACGTCACCAAGTGTGGACTCAGAGGAGGTCCACAAGACCGGAGTGCGCCATTTGGGACAGGGCCATTGTGTGGGTTTAGTGTGCTTTAAGGGCACTGCACTTTGGCGTTTTTAAGACATTGGACAGACTTGCGATCTTACTTCCTGTCATGTGCACGCACTCTCAAGTGGCTAAAACCGCAAGTAAGGGTATTTGGGCACGGCAATAGGATTGTTCGAGTTGACCCATACAAGCCTGCCACCGACTGGCGAGATCAGCCGGTTGCAGGCGGGAGAGGAGTAAAAAGATGGCCGTCAGGTCGGATACTTCGTTCTTCCTGTAGGGAGCTGAACCTACAGCAGACCACGGGATATTAATTTCTTTATCACTGATTAAGTGAATATGATAGGAATACCTATTTTTTTTGCATTAAGCTCAGTTCAATAAACATAAAATGTGATACAAAAATCTAATTTGTGAGTATAATCATAACCAAGTGTGTCAGAATAAACACGCAACACATGTCATATTTACACGTGAACATTCTGGCCAATGAGATAAAGTGTGTCATCATCAAGGCTTTCGCAGCCGATTTTGAGCAACTGCAGAGCCTGACCTATAGGTGGCTGGTCTCGTTTTGCTCCTTCGCGGTACTTTAATGGCACATGTGATCAAAAGGCGGCTGCAGCGCCGATCAAAGTCGGACAAATTGTCTAACCAGACCCAATTTATTCAAAGCGACTTACATTGCATTATACTATACATTTGTTTCTAAATATGTGCAATCCCTGGGATCGAACCCATGACCTTGACATTGCTAGTGCCATGCTCTAACCACGGAGCTAGGAAAGGATAGATGTTACCAAATGGTTAAAACTGAATTTGGATTTCTCTGGATCCAAACATGATTGAAAACATTTGGGATTATGCGAGTGGTTTTGGGGTATTTCAATGGAAAAACCGTACATATTGATGTGCAGCATTAATTATGCTAATTAAAATGTGTAAATAAATTATACAACAGAAACAACAGTATATTTCACAAGTGTATAACAGTTAAAAAGTAGAAATAACAGTAAAATTGAGAAGTTTTAGCAAAATCCAGCAGACAAATCTATGCTTTTGAGAGGCGGCATAATTACCGTGTTCTGAAATGATTCTATTTTTTGACATTATTTTCAACATTTCATAGATATTATACTTTTGACGGGGATAAGGGTTCTGGCATATTCAGTTCAGGCTTTCTCTCCTTAAAGAAGTATCTCTGTTCCAGAATGGCCTGCTGCATTAGTGCGAGGTCCACTCCATCAACGCAATTCAAAGCACGGGCACACAGTACAACTCCACTAACACCTGCAAGCAGAGGCAACAGAATGTGTTTGTTACATGAAAAACAAATACAACCTGAAAAAAAAAACAGACATGGACTGATTTCAAGCAAGGCAGAGGTGGGAAGAAAACTGGAAGGACAGATAGACTACAATGGTTTGGACTACCATCGAGTGTCTGTGACATGAATAAACAAATGATGCGTTTAAAAGCAACGTTACAGTAGCTGTGTGTGCGCGAATGAAACCCGCTTATGGCAGCTTAAACAGTCACTAATATGTGATGGTACAGCTAAAGTGGTCAAGTAAAACAGCTCGTGTGACATGCATCCTATGCTTATATTTTCACATTTAAGACCATAAATCACTTAATAACTCCAGGTTGGTTGTCCAAACCATTGCAGTCTATCTGTCCTCCCGGTTTTCTTCACAGTTCCCACCTCTGCCTCGCTTTCGATTTCAACATGGCGGCGGCGTGAAATCAGTCTATGCTGCATTCCTAAAACACTATACTTTTTTCAGACTCACCCTCAGCTTTTTCAATCTCTCCAAGAACAAGATACTGAGCTCCAAGTATGGGCTGGAAAGGTTCAACAAATGTTGTTTGCACGGTCACCTGGTACAATATAGATGACTGCTGAGTGCTAAGAATGGCTTTGGACTCCTGTGGCTTGTAGCTTGTAAGTCTAAATAGAAAAATGGACACAAGCTGACTAACCATGCCATCAACAATTTATTTGTGTAAGAAGCAAATGGCAAACGTTTTTCTGTAGTTTAACTGAGCATTGGAATAGCAGCACAAAGGTAATTTCAAATGAGAATACATACATTTACATCTCAAATGCTTTAAAAAATGTTTATACAGTTATATGCAGAAGCTTCTGAAAGAGTATGTGATGCTGCTAGTTAATCACCTGGTTATCTATAGCAGCACATACTCTTCCATTCTCAATATAATCATTTAGTATGACATTCATGGTTCAGAGCACCTTTCTGAATGCGCTTTTTCAGTATAGCTAGATTCACTGCTACTGCAAGCATGTGTAGAATGTTTGAGTCTTGTTTGCTAAAATGAGTCAAAATAGCCAACCCCCATGTCTCTACAATGTTCTAATGCAGAGATATAGGTCTTGTCAAATGGTACTCTGTTTGGTTACAAAGGCTGCTTGCTAGTATGAATGATATAAACCTGGGTAATATCTTATAATTTGCAGTGTGCCAGTAAAAATTCTCCCCACTATAAGAATTAGTCTTCCCGCGAGAATAACGATAAATCGGAGAGTGTGGCCGATGTTGGATTTGTCGTGCCTTGATGCCTGCCTGCCCTGGAATGCTGCTTCCGAAAGCAGCATTTTATAGCTTTCAAACACAGCCAGTAACAATTGCATTAGTTTCAACACACGGATCGGAACTCAGAAGTGTAATGGAGGCCTGCTAGCGTGTGAAAGTGTGCATGTGCAAGCATCAATCCTTGTTAGAGATTGCAATTTTTCCTACTATAGCGAGGTCACCACTCCCCTTTTTCTCCTATGGCGATATGACACTGGACCGATTGCGTTTTTGCCCCCTGCTGTGCCTCGCGTTTTTGGCGAGCGCTCTGAGTGCCTGAAGTTGAAAAAATCTCAACTCTGAGCAGAAAAGCGCTTGATGTCATGTGCCTTTTTCCCCATTGTCCAATCGAATGAAAGGAGAGGCGGGCCTTCCGATGTGGTGACGGAACTTTACTGTTGCTTGAAACATCCGGAGACTGCAATGATGAAGGATAAACTTGTGTTGGCTGACGTGGGTTAACCGAGCAAGTTCAGAGCAAGCACCCTCTGCTTGTACCTTGTACCTTAAGTTTCTGATAAAATGACAGTTATAAGCAACTAGAGCGCTCGCGCTATAATCCTTGACTGACAGGACTGCTGTTTTGGTGGTTACTTGGCAACATTAAAAAAACGCTGAACGCTGATCTTTTCAAAGGCCGCATTTACACCGCATGTATCAAGTGACCCAATTTCCGATTTTTTCCTCCAATGTGGCAGGGACCCATGACCGTGTAAGCAGGAAAAAAGCATATGGATTCCGATATTTTCAGATTGGTTTCAGGCCTCAATCATATGTGGAAATAAATCTGATATGAATCGTATACGTGCAGTTGCGTCTGCCATGTAAGCAGACAGATCGGATATTCACCCGTCATTGTGGGTTGTACACAGTAGTGGACAGTAACGAAGTAAATGTAATTCGTTACTGTACTTAAGTAGCTTTTTTGCATATCTGTACTTTACTGAAGTATTTCCATATGTGGTGACTTTTACTTTAACTTTAGTACATTTCAAAGTCAAATGTCTTACTTTTTACTCAACTACATTTTGCGAAACCAGTCGTTACTTTTTTGTGGGTGGATAAAAACTTATCTGGTTAAACTAAGAAGCACGTGGAAAGCCACCAATCAGGGAACAGCGTGCGCTCTGTTTTGGATGCCGCTTGGCGGTGTCTGTTTATTGCGAACACACAGTTCAACGTCAGTGCCAGCCACAGCCACAGCATAACATTTCACGAGAAGTGCTAGTGCCTGCATAAATGATTGAAGACACATCTGATTCTAACTTGCCACAACACCCATGGCCTTATTTGCGCGATTTTTTTGAAGTAGATGAAAAGAAGAACGAGTCCTTCATTTTCAAGTGCCTTCTCTGCCTGCCTCGTCACTGTAAAATTTCTTACAAGAATTCTCCTTCCAACCTGTCACGAATAGCATGGAAGGAACCCAAATGCAGGCAGTGGGGATGAAGGGGTTAACACAAACTTTTATTAAATAAAGAAACAAAACAAAAGACCCACAATGGGGTAACGAACACAGAACTAAATATAAAAACAGAAACAAAAATACTTCCCACGAGGGGGCAAAACCAGCAGGACAAAGTAACAAAAAACTAACACGACCAAAAGTCAAAACACAATGCTGGACCGGATGAGACAAGGAGCACAAGGTACAGGTACACGTACATACACAATCCACGAGCACAGGACAAAGAAACATGAGGGCATTTTAAAGGCAAGACAACCGAGGGATAATGACACAGGGCAGGTGGGAAACATTAGACACGGCAGGGAAGCAATACATGAAACGAGAGGGGTGGGGCCAATGACAAGACACGAGAAAGCACATGAGATGTAAAACGTAAACAACTCATGGCTTTCTCACATAAAACCTAAGGGCTCTGTCCTGATCCTGCCACATGACTAGAAAATCCTGAACGAGAAGGCAGGACCGTGACACCAACCTAAGGAAACACATAGAGGTAAGCCATTTTCATTCCCTTTTAAGAATAGTCTAACCGTAGCTTGCAGAAATGGTTTAATTGTCTATGTTGGTAAAATATAATATGTGACATTAGTAGGCTAGCAGCTAGACTGATTGATAAAGGGGGCATTCACGGGACGCATTCGCGGTCCTGAGTGTCTAGTTCCTTTTCTATGGGTGGTATATGGAACGCGGCAAAATGCGGACAGTCTCACATGCCACGACCATGGACATGAGAGCCACCGAAAATAAAAAATATTTTAATCTTTTGCGAGCGGCAGTGGCAGCCGTGTCGGCTTTAAACAATCATTGAACAGATTCTTAACCACCAAACATTTTACTGAGCTAATAGCGTTGTAATGATGGAGGAGAACATTGTTTTAAATCTTACTGAATTCCCAGAGCAACCCTTGAAATTGTAATTGCAATTATTAATTACATTGATCACAGTCAATGTTTGAATAACTTTATATCATTGTTTGAAGCATAATCACAAAAAAATGTATAGTATAAAGCAATGTAAGTCGCTTTGGATAAAAACGTCTTCCAAATGCATAAATGTAAATCTTATTAAATTAAATTCCTATAGCATTAGGCCTGACATGTCAACTATACATTTTATAATGATACACTAAAATTAAAATAATGCAAAAAAAAACTTAGGATAGCCTGGAGTAAGAAAGAATAAACATCTTAAGCATGCAGATGTAACGTTAAGTGGACAAAAATTGTGATCTAAGCTGATCTAAATATTGTATTTTGCAGCCTACATATATGACACACTAAAAGCACATGAAATTTGACAGAGAAACATATCTGATCTCTAGATATGTAGTTAATTTATTGAATGTTTTTGTTTTGCAGAGAAAGCATGGTAGCCACATGCAGAGGTATACTGCCCTAACAGCGCCAAGGAAAAGAAGAATGGAGGGCGAGGAGGCTCCTTCAACTTCCAAACAGCTGAAGTTGAGAGAAACTAAGATAGTTACACAGAAGAATGTTGATCATGCTGTGTTGAATTTTGTGACACAGAGTCCCCAACCCTTTAGTCTGGTGGACCAGCCATCATTTGAATCTTTTTTGCATGATCTTCAGCCTAATGCCTCTCTCATGTCAAGGACCACTTTGCGACGAAAGATGGATGAGGTAGTGCTTGAAATGAAGATTAATATGAAAAAAGCAATGTCAGAGATAGATTTCTTAGGAACAACAACAGATTGTTGGAGAGGTTCTCAGTAGCGCTAGCATGCAGGCAACTCAAAGGCCCACACACTTTTGATGTTTTGGCTTGTGCACTGAATGATATACATGCTGAATTTGGCATACAGAACAAAGTTGTTCGAACTACCACAGACAACGGGTCAAATTTTTTAAAGGTGTTTCGTATATATGGAGAGCCAGATGAAAACAACAATTCTCCTTCAGATGAGGCTGAAGATGATGAGATGAACGATGAGCTGTGTGTTGATGAGGATGTGAATAGTGTAGAGGTGGACTTAGTAGAGGTCACAGCTATTTTAGATGAAAGTGAAAGTGACCTATTAGTCAGATATGGTGACCCATACTCGAAATGTGACCTCTGCATTTAACCCATCCAGAGAGTAGTGAACACACGCACAGCAAGTCGTGAACACACATACGCCCGGAGCAGTGGGCAGCTATCACTGCAGTGCCTGGGGAGCAAGTAGGGGTAAGGTGCCTTGTTCAAGGGCACCTCAGTCATTACCCGCCGGCCCTGGGAATCGAACCGGCCCTGGGAATCGAACCGGCCCTGGGAATCGAACCTTATGGTCACGAGTCCGACTCTCTAACCATTAGGCCACGACTGCCCCTTATGAGGATGATGGTTTACAATTCCAACTTCCGAATGTTTATGTTTATTCTACTATATACTACCCGGTACAATGTCTCTTATATGTTATTATCCCCCATTTTCTGTAAAATAGTCTTTATTTTATATATGCACAATTTAGAATCTTTTAGACTGTAAATCGTATTATATTGTATTGTCATTGTGTTAAATGTCTGTACTAGAAGCTTCCAACACCAAAGAAAATTCCTTGTGTGTGCAAGCACACTTGGCAATAAAGCTCTTCTGATTCTGATTCTGATTCTGAAACATCATCGTTGTGCCTGCCACTTATTAAACTTGGTTTCCACAGTGGATGCAGCCAAAGCCTGTTCAAATGAATCCTACAAGAAGCTGTCCCGATCAGCATTCTCAAAGTGCAATGCACTTTGGAATAAGTGTGGCAGATCTGCTGCTGCTGCAGAGATTATAGAAGATGTGTGCAAAATTCATCTGATCCGCCCAAACACAACAAGGTGGAATTCCTTATTTCTCGCCTTTGAGAGAATTGTACGTATCATTAAAGATCAGGGAGAGGGGGGTATCAGAACTGTCTGCGCTTCACTCAAGTTGCCAATGTAAGTGCTGTTTTTTTATTCCTTCAAATTAATGCTCTAGTAATGTAATATTAATATTAAAACTGCTTTAAAAACTTATTTTGAGTAATTGCTTAACTAGTTTATTGCTTAACTAGTGCTCAGTAGGGATCTGATAGGATCAGATACAGTAAAACAGTAGAAAACATACAGTAAAATGATACTTCCCCTTACACGTCTGGTTTATTATCTCAGTGCGGACAGTCCATAGGCGTATTGATTTTTATACAGTACACACATTATATTTTATCCCCTAACCCTATCCCTAAACCTAGAGGTCATAGAAAACTTTTAGCATTTTTTGATTTTTTTTAAATATTGTTTTGTACGATTTATAAGCCTTTTTGCCCATGGGGACCTCAATTTTGGTCCCCACGGTGACACGAGTCCCCATGTGTTGGTGTGCATTCAGGTTTAGGTCCCCACCGGGATATAAAAACAAGGCCACACACACACTTACACATTTAAAAGTGCCATGAAATGATCAACTGTTGTTGTTTCAATGTAAGTCCAGTTGAAGTTGTCTTTCTGGAGGAGTATGCCGGAACCTTAAGCCCCCTTGCCAAAGCCCTCAACATTCTTCAGGCTGAAACTGATGTTCAAATGGGATGGCTTCTGCCTACTCTGACCCTCCTCATCTCGAAACTGGACCGAGTGCGCTCTACCTCCAGGTAATGCAAACCTCTAGTGGATGCACTCGAAGAAGGTCTGCAGCAGCGCTTTGGAAACATGTTGGTAGAGCCAGAGTTTATTGCTGCTGCAATCCTTGTCCCGAAATTTAAAACATCCTGGACATTGGATGAAAACACTGTCAAACTAGGTAATATTATTTTAGTTTTATTAGTGTCATTAGTTAAAGATTCAAAGAAACTGAGCAAAGTGACCCAATGTAAATTTTACCATGACATTCTCAGTTTGTTTAGGTTTATTTTAAATGAACCTTGGAAATACTGTTATTTTGATAATGTAATCTATCAGGAGAAATGTGTGAATACAGTGAAGTTTTGATTCTTAGCATCTGTGGAAATGTCCATTTCAGGCCTGGACTACATCAAGCACCATCTCGGGGAAGAGACTTTGAATCAGTTGCCATTTGATGGTTCCAGTGCCTCTGAGGAAGAGGACTTCTCCGCGAGCATTAAGTCTACTCATGGTGCAGAAGGTATCAAGCAGTCTGATGGCTACCTTGCCTGCAAAGAAGATCACAAAGAAATTCTCAAGTCCTTCCCAGCAGTCTGTAGGTTGTCTTTGAAGGTCAACACTGCCTTACCCGCTTCAGCAGCTTGTAATTGTCTTTTCAGCACAGCAGTGCTTATTTTCAGTCCCAGGAGGGCAAGAATAGACTCAAAAAACTTAGAGAATCAGCTGCTTCTCAAGCTGAATAAAAAATACTGCCACTTTAGTTAGATCATTTAGTTTGATCATCAGAGGAATACTGTACTAGCATGCTCACCAATAGCAGAATTAATGGCATGCTGATTAATTATATTTTCCTACCACAACTATTGTTCACTGTCATTTGAGGCTTGTATTTTAGTAAAAAACTCATGTGAACCTGTGTTTAAGTGTGTATATTAAAGTTAAACTTTATTACACTGTTACAAATAAATCTTAAACCAAAACTACCTACTCTCTTGTTTAATAAACAAAATTAATCAATATCATTCTATTAATAGATTGATGTGCCAAGAGGAACATTAGAGTCTTTCCACATAAACTGAGTTGATTAAACAAAAACAATAATAGCACATCATATTAGGGCTGCAACAACTAATCGATAAAATCGATAATAATCAATAATGAAATTCGTTGTCAACGAATTTCATTATCGATTAGTTGGTCTGTGACGTCACTTGCGAGCTGCGCAGTTATAAATCAAGCGCATCTTCTTCCCTTTTAAAATTACCGTTTTAGATGTGTCTCTCCGTGCAGCATGAGCTGCGCAGTTTTAAAGTCAGACGTGGTTCTCCGTGGATGCGTCTCTTCGTGCAGCGCGAGATGCGCAGTTTAAAAGTCACACGTGTCTCTCCGTGCTGCGCGAGATGCACAGTTTAAAAGTCAGACGTGTCTCTCCGTGCAGCGCGAGGTGCGCAGTTTTAAAGTCAGATGTGGTTCTCCGTGGATGCGTCTCTTCGTGCAGCGCGAGATGCGCAGTTTAAAAGTCACACGTGTCTCTCCGTGCAGCGCGAGGTGCGCAGTTTTAAAGTCAGATGTGGTTCTCCGTGGATGCGTCTCTCCGTGCAGCGCGAGGTGTGCAGTTTAAAAGTCACACTTGTCTCTCCGTGCTGCGCGAGATGCGCAGTTTAAAAGTCACACTTGTCTCTCCGTGCAGCGCGAGGTGCGCAGTTTAAAAGTCACATGTGTCTCTCCGTGCTGCGCGAGATGCGCAGTTTAAAAGTCACACGTGTCTCTCCGTGGATGAGTCTCTCCGTGCGGCACAAGATGTGCTGTTTTAAAGTCAGACGTGTCTCTCGGTGCATGCGTCTCTCCATGCAGCGCGAGGTGCAAAGTTTAAAAGTCACACTTGTCTCTCCGTGCAGCACGAGTGACGCAGTTTTAAAGTCACACGTGTCTCTCCGTGGATGCGTCTCTCCGTGCGGCACAAGTTGTGCTGTTTTAAAGTCAGACGTGTCTCTCGGTGCATGCGTCTCTCCATGCAGCGCGAGGTGCGCAGTTTTAAAGTCAGACGTGTTTTGGATGCATCTCTTCAAGCTGCGCAGTTTTAAAGTTTAAAGGGGAGAGGTGTTTTAAATGACACAATTAAAGATTATATTAGTAAAACCCAATTTGTGGCGTTTGCACTTTGCAAAGTACATAATAGGCTAAATACCCTGATTTGGTGGTTTATTTAGTTCAGAGGTGGGTAACGATGTACATTTACTTGAGTACTGTACTTAAGTACACTTTTTGAGTATTTGTACTTAAGTATTACTTTTTCTGTTTACTTTTTACTGTACTTCACTACATTTGAATGACAAATATCTCACTTTTCATGGCACAAAAAAATGATTTCCTTGGCCGACCCTCCCCTCGCTCCCACGTTTGGGAGAGACTATTGTCAGATGGTTCTAATATGACACACATGAATCAACTCACCAGGTGTATTAATTATGGAGACATTCACAACATTTTGGGAGAAGGCTAATGAGTTCAGTTGTGTATACTTTTCCCATATCTGATTTACTTATTATAAGCAAAAGATGTAATTACATTTTATCCGATTAATCGATCAATCGAAAAAACAATCGCACAACTAATCGATTATCAAAATAATCGTTGGTTGCAGCCCTACATCATATAAAACAAAGTAAAACAAAGTTTGAATACTCAAGTACATTTGAAGGCAAATACTTTTTTACTTTTACTCAATTGAAACTTTAAAGAGAATACTTTAACTTTTACTGGAGTAATATTTTACCTTGGGTATCTCTACTTTAACTCAAGTACATGGTTTGTGTACTTCGTCCACCACTGGTTGTACGTCATTAATTCCTTTCAAACAGAGCGATGATCCCGGAAATTGTTATACAATTGCCAGGAAACAAGAGCTAAGTGAGTTTGGCAATTATTCTAAAACAAAAAAAAAACTATTGGTAGGCTCTATTTAGCTTAATCATGCATGAATGCATGTACGCCCTAATCATCAAACTGAATCTTAAGACGCGAGAATAGCGTTGTCTGCTTAAATGCAGTTTTAAAGTTTGAAATTAATCAAAATTTAAATTCATCATTCATTCAAAAATTATCATCATAAAAATACAAATCGCTTTAATAAACTTAATCGCTCAGCAACCTTTAAAACAATTACAATTACAGACACCTGCTTTAATTTTAACAGGCTTCACTTGACCAAGCATTTACTGATTTTTTCCTCAACAAAAACATTATAAACAACATGAACATTATGATGATACACTGACCTAAGTGTCTATATTGTCTTTGTAATATTAAATGCAGTCTGCTTTATTAAGCGGTCTTTCGTTCGGTCTGCGTGAGCTTGTTCAAAAAATCTAAATGACAAAAAACTTTCTCAGACTTTAAAAAACATTAACGATTAAGTCATTTTTGAGTTCACATTTTTTTGTACGTCATATAAATGAAAAATGCGCTGCTGTAATATCATTTGCCTTTTATATTGCAGTTGCAAAAATGCCAGGTCATTTTTACTTTAAGACTCCACTGCATTCCGTTATAATTTGTATTGAGGCTCTTTAAAATTTCATTTGACAGTTCATATTTATCTTCGTAAACTGGCTGAGCTTAATCCTTCTCTCAGAACCTTTCATTCTTTTCGTTCCTATTGTCATTGTTCTGCATTTACCAATAAATATATAAGTAAAAGGTATTTAAGTAAAATAAAAAACAACAATATATGCTACATAATAATAACCCAAACGATATAGCTTATTTAGCCCTATTTGGCTAAATAAGCGATTAAATTCACCATTAAAAAATATGTACAGTACATTATCAAGTATCTTTATGTGTGAAGGCGCACTGGGGGACAAATCCTGGGACACACTATGCGTTCATTTTCCGAGATCTCTGTATGAAAAGGCTATTAAATGCGGCGGTGGCGAATGACGTTTTTACTTTTTTTTGGTCAGTACGTCTACCTCGGGTTGTTTCGCCATGTGCAGATATCGGATATGTGTCACTTTTAAAAGAAGATGTAAGCGGGTCGTCCAAAAAATCGGATATAGTCACAAAAACGGAATTGAGCATCAAGAACTGCAGTGTAAATGCGGCCAAAGAGTAAACCAAAGAGCAGCGCGGCTATTTTCGAACATGAAAAGCACGTTCTATAGGGCTGTGCCGATAAACGATATCATATCGAATCGCGATAGAATGTATTTCAAAAACGATGATAAGCTATTGGCATTTTGACTCGATATGGATTAATCTTACAGTCTAACAGAACGCAGAAATAAACACAACAACAGTCAGTCAGCGTGCAGCTTTTATCATGCGCGTCAAAGTACAAAGTCCATTTCATACTGCACTTGGCAAAGAAAACTCAACATGAGGAGGAAAACATTACTGGAAGCGGAAACAAAGGTGAAACTAACCTCGAGTTGTCATCACGCGGTTTATCAAGTGTCTCATTTTTTTCGCAATCGCCGGTTAAACAAAACAAACTTGAGGCACAATTGTGACACAAAAATGAACTTTGCACCAAATTATTACTGGAAAATAGTAACAATAACAGAACAGAAAAACGATATATAACAAAACAATTTCTCGTTATCCCTGTAGGCGCCAGAATGGCTATGTCTTTTATTTAGTAAACATCAGTTCCTGTCTGTCAATTACGTCACTGATATATGTGTATTTAACCAGCATTTTGGGTGTTGGTTATAAATGGTGTAGGGGGTGAGTAGATGGGACGCTCACTTTCTGTTGACCGTGACATAGTCACAGTAGTACGGTCAATACAGTAACAACGTACCGTGAAATTACATTTAAGTTATAGTATAGTTTATGTGTAGTTATTCTATTGTTTTTTACAGTTTTATTTGTCTTCATCATCATTTTGTACCAAACCTCCTCCTGCAATAAACCTCATCATGTTTTTGACTATGAAACGCGTCAGCTCTCAAATCCCTCTACTTAGCCTCTAAGCGGCTAAAATTATGGTTGCTATATAGTGTCAACAGAAACGGCCGTTGTGGACTTTAGATTAACGAAAACGCTGATCTTGACAAAGGAGTAAGTCAATAAACAGTTTGACTTGTTGATGGACTGAAGGATTAGTCGACGGAGAAAGTGTGTCTAAAGGATTCAGTCTACAAGGAAAGGTCTGAAGTTGAAGCTACAGGAGCAACGCTACAGTACAGCTATTGTTGTGGATTACTGGAAAGGTGATTTGTTACACATCGCACATGGAATTAGGATGCACATGGAAGGAAACAATACACTTTTATCTCCTGGAGGACGAAGAGGTATGTGAAGCGGTTGCTATATTTGATGGAGTAATGCTTTATGAATTGAACGATGCCGTTATGGCTGGATATACAGTGTTTGTACCGCATGTTGGAAAGGATTGCAGTAGTGAATTGAGATTGTTGGATAAAATACATGTTTGATGCGAACCGTGCTGTTGTACATATTCACTAAGTTGTTTGTTGGATTCACACGCATTGGATACGTGTTCAAGCAGCACATATGGATTTAATGCCTATCAATACTACATCAACACAACAACAACCAATCTCAATATCTAAAGCGAGATCAACAAATTCTACATTACCCAGTACCAGTCATGAGATTGGACATGTACATGTACCTGGAGAACACAGCGCACAAAGATCGCGTTTACAGGATGGTCACGATGGAGGAAATATTCTTAAACTCATTGACAAACAGAACGAGATTACCACTCGATTGGTTCAACAACATAACTCGTTATCTCTTCCAACAAAGGAGGTGCCAGTATTTGATGGAAACCCATTACGTTATCACGACTTTATTAGAACCTTTGAAGAAGTTATCGAGAAAAGAGCAAGCGGACACTCAGATTGTTTATATATTGTTTATATTTTCTACAACAATTCACAAGAGGACAATCTAAGGAGCTTGTCAAGAGTTGCCAACACTTGAGTTCGTCACAAGGATACTTAAGAGCAAAAGCTTTACTTAAGGAGAACTTTGGCAATGAGGTAATAATCGCATCTGCTTACATCAATAAAGCACTTTCATGGAAAACCATAAAATCAGAAGATGCAAATGCTTTACAGGATTTTGGAATGTTTCTAAGGAGTTGTTGTAATGTCATGCAGGATCTTAGTCACATGAATGAGTTGAATCTTTCTACCAACATGCGAATCATTCTGACTAAACTACCTTACAAACTCAGAGAACATTGGAGGAAAGTGGCATATGATCTACAGGGGAGATGTCACCGCTCAGTTTGCTTTTCTGATATAGTCGACTTCATAGAAAGACAAGTAAGAATGCTTAAAGATCCGTTATTTGGAAATATTCAGGATGTTCAGACTATTGGGGGAAGAAACCTAAATGCCAAATCGACTGATACAAAATCTAGGAGTAGTTTTGCCACTATGCACTATACTCGATTGCTTATGTACAGGACATATTAGCCGAGATTGTAAGAAGAGGAACATATGTAGGATATGTCATTGTGGCAAGGGGGGGTGTGATTTAGCGAGGTCTGCAGCGGGAGAGAAGGCTGAGAGAAGAGTGGTGAGTAAATGGGGTGCGAAGTGCAAATGATGATCAGCTGTCCTCTATTCCAGTAATTGGTGTGGGGATGCATATAAACAGCTCGGAGACAGGAGCCGGGTGTGTGAGAGCCAGCAGAGTCTACTGCGGAGACGGCGAGAGAGAGAGAAAGCTCGAGAGAGGAGTGCTTCACGAGAGGATCGTCAGCTCCAGTGGAACACGGAGGCTGGAAACAAAGACGCGCAGTGTCAGCATTGAACTTAGATTTATTTGTTAATAAAATATAACTTCTCTCTCTGCAGTAGTCAACCTGTCCCCGATCTCTTCCTTCTCACCTACACGAACTTTGTTACGGTCATCTTAAACACCCAAGCCTTCTTCATATTTATACGTGCTCTGAATCTTCGAAGAAAGCTGCAAAGAAATTCTGCATTACATTCTGATTATACTGCCTTCATGGAGAGTGTCATCGCCAAAGGTCATGCAGAAAAGGTACCTACATCTGAGCTGGACAGATCTGATGGACGCTTATGGTACATACCTCACCATAGTGTGTATCACCCTAAGAAGCAAAAGATCAGAGTTGTGTTCGATTGCGGAGCTTCGTATCAAGGGACTTCTCTGAATGAATGTCTTTTGCAAGGACCGGATTTAACAAGTTCATTATTGGGTGTTCTTGTACGTTTCAGGATGGACTATGTTGCCCTGATGGCGGACATAGAATCGATGTTTCACCAGGTCAAGGTACATCACAAGGATTGTGACCTATTGAGGTTTATTTGGTGGCCAGAAGGAAACACTTACGGTAATTTGGAGGAATACCGAATGGTAGTGCATTTGTTCGGAGCAACATCATCACCAAGTTGCTCAAATTACGCTCTAAGGAAGTGTGCAGAGGATCACAAGGATCGATATGACGATAAGATCGTGGATGTTGTTTTCAATAACTTCTACGTAGACGACTGTCTCGTTTCTGTACCTACGGAATCAGAAGCAGTACAACTGTTTCAAAGGCTCACTGAAATGTGTAGCAAAGGTGGATTTCATCTTAATAAGTGGATTAGCAACAGTCGTACTGTGTTGAGTTCTATCCCTGAGAAACAACGAGACCAGAAAGTAAAGGACTTAGATTTGGAACGTGATATCTTACCATTGGAAAGAGCATTAGGTCTGCAATGGTGTGCTCAATCTGATGTTTTTAAGTTCAAGGTTATCATCAAGGACCGACCTCTAACTAGGAGAGGTATTCTATCTATCATTAGTTCGATTTACGACCCTCTTGGTTTTCTGTCTCCTGTGATTCTACGTGCCAAAATGATACTACAAGATCTGTGTCGAGAGAAAGTTGGATGGGATAATATCATTCCAGAAGTGTACGTGCGGAGATGGACCAATTGGTTGGAGGAACTTCATGGATTGGAGAAATTCGAGGTTCGCAGGTGTTTGAAGTCAGACAACTTTGAAGTTGCTAATGCTCAGTTGTATCACTTTTCGGACACCTGTGAGACGGGTTATGGAACTGTAACCTACCTGCTGATTCATAACAAACAAGGACTCGTACATTCCTCTCTTCTAATGAGTAAAGCAAGAGTAACACCTTTAAGATCTACTACTATCCCTTGTCTAGAGCTGACAGCTGCCACTCTCTCTAGTCGCATGGATAAGTTGTTGAGGAGAGAGATGAGAATGGAACTGGAGGAATCTGTGTTTTGGACAGATAGTACCTCAGTACTCAAGTACATCAAGAATAAGACTTCTAGATTCAAGTGCTTCGTGGCAAATAGAGTTGCCGAGATTAGGAGAGTTTCTGAAGCCACACAGTGGAGATATGTGAATTCTTTAAACAATCCAGCTGATTTAGCATCCAGAGGATCAAGGGTGGATTCATTCTTGAAGAACCAGATATGGATTTCTGGTCCTCCATTTCTGGAGCAACCACAAGAGTTGTGGCCTGAGGATCCTACGGATGCAGGAAGTTTGTTGTCTTCATGTAACCCAGAAGTGAAGAAGAGTGTTCTGGTGAATGCTGTACAGGCTCATCAAGAGTATGATTTCACACCATTCTTCAATCATTATTCTTCATGGATTCGATTAAAAAAGGGAATATCTTGGATTCTGCGACTAATAAATATTCTTATTGATCTCAGCAAGGAAAGGAAAAGACTAACAACTATGCATTCTAACATGGAAAAGTTGCAACTAGAGGCTGTTGTTAACAAGGAGATGTACAATGTAAGAACTAAAATGTCTTCCAAGTTGTTGTCTTCTGAGGAATTGGAAAATGCTGAAATGGAAATTATTCGTCTTTGCCAAGGAAAGAGATACTCTGACGAATTGAAAAATTTAAGGACAAATGGATTCGTAAAAAGGAGCAGTGAACTTTTCCGACTAAACCCCGTGCTTCAGTCAGGTATTATCAGAGTAGGTGGACGTCTGGACAAAGCTATGATGCCTGAAGAGGTCAAGCATCCGGTTATATTGGCTAAAGATCTACATGTTTCAGAATTAATCCTGCGACAGATTCATCATGATATTGGACATTGTGGAC
Organism: Triplophysa rosa; assembly: GCF_024868665.1. NCBI lineage: Eukaryota > Metazoa > Chordata > Actinopteri > Cypriniformes > Nemacheilidae > Triplophysa > Triplophysa rosa. The sequence goes on along the minus strand of NC_079896.1, from coordinate 18,792,515 downwards.
GGAATTACATGCTGGCTAATCTACGACAGAGATATTGGATCCCTGGAGCTAGTAACGTTATAAGGAGGGTTCTATCCAGATGTGTAGTTTGTAAGAGACTGCATGGAACTATAGGCCATCAGCAAATGGCAGACTTGCCTCGAGAAAGGATCACACCTGACAAACCACCATTCACTCATGTGGGAGTGGACTGCTTTGGTCCTTTTGAAATAAAGCGAGGAAGGAGTGTTATCAAGCGTTATGGAGTGATCTTTACATGTCTGACTGTAAGAGCTGTTCATCTGGAGATGGCTGTTTCAGTGGATACAGACTCTTTTATTCATGTGTTGAGAAGATTTGTGGCACGTCGAGGACAAGTAGTTGAAATCCGATCCGATAATGGAACAAACTTTGTTGGAGCTCAACGAGAGATGCAGGAAGCTATAAAAAATTGGAATCATAGCCAGATCAATTCTTTTCTGCTTCAAAAGAGAATAAAGTGGAATTTCAATCCCCCAGCTGGTTCGCATTTTGGAGGAATTTGGGAACGACTTATCAGATCAGTGAGGAAGATTCTGAATTCTATTCTTAGAGCACAAAGCTTGGATGAGGAAGGTCTCTACACGCTTCTGTGTGAAGTGGAATCAATCCTTAATAATCAACCTATATCCAGAGCATCAATGGATGTTAATGACTTGGAAGCTCTTACTCCTAACCATCTTCTTTTGTTGAAAACACAACCATCTCTGCCACCCGGACTATTCGAGAAGGATGATTTGTATTCACATCGACGATGGCGACAGGTACAATATATGGCGGATTTATTTTGGAAAAGATGGACTAAAGAGTATGTACTTCAACTGCAAGAACGCCAGAAGTGGCTGGTTAAGAAACGCAATTTTCAAGTGGGAGATATTGTGCTTTTAGTGGATAATTCTGCACCAAGGAGTACATGGATATTGGGCAAGATTATGGAAACTATATAGGATAAAGGAGGATTAATACATCAAGTAAGGATTAATACCAGGAGTACAAGTTTGATCCGACCTATCACTAAGGTCTGTCTTCTTCTTGAAACAGAGACTGTTTGATTGGATAAGAAGATTCACATTACAGACTCTTTACACACACTACATATTGATGGACTGGACAGTAGCATTTACATACACATTGTGGATTGTTGGAATGTGACATATTGATTTCATCCCGTGATGTATTAATTTTTATGCACATATATGATTATTATGATTATTACAGTTTAATGGGTAATAATCAGGGGCTGGTGTGTAGGCGCCAGAATGGCTATGTCTTTTATTTTGTAAACGTCAGTTCCTGTCTGTCAATTACGTCACTGATATACAGTATGTGTATTTAACCAGCATTTTGGGTGTTGGTTATAAATGGTGTAGGGGGTGAGTAGATGGGACGCTCACTTTCTGTTGACCGTGACATAGTCACAGTAGTACGGTCAATACAGTAACAACGTACCGTGAAATTACATTTAAATTATAGTATAGTTTATGTGTAGTTATTCTATTGTTTTTTACAGTTTTATTTGTCTTCATCATCATTTTGTACCAAACCTCCACCTGCAATAAACCTCATCATGTTTTTAACTATGAAACGAGTCAGCTCTCAAATCCCTCTACTTAGCCTCTAAGCGGCTAAAATTACACTGCGTTCCAAATTATTATGCAAATGATATCTTTCTCTGGTTTTCCTAATTTGTCGATGCAAATGACAGTCAGTATAATTTTCAAGTAATCAACAGTTAGGGTACATTTGGAATTTTATTGAACAAACCTCCCACTGACAACAGTATTTATTTAAAAAATGAAAAACTCAAAATGCACTGTTCCAAATTATTATGCACAACAGAGTTTGAAAACATTTCATAGGTTGTAAAAAACTGAAAATGGTCATTTGTTGAATTTGCAGCATTAGGAGGTCATATTTACTGAAATCAAAAGCTATTTCAATCAAAAACATCCTAACAGGGCAAGTTACATGTTAACATAGGACCCCTTCTTTGATATCACCTTCACAATTCTTGCATCCATTGAACTTGTGAGTTTTTGGATAGTTTCTGATTGAATTTCTTTGCAGGATGTCAGAATAGCCTCCCAGAGCTGCTGTTTTGATGCTAACTGCCTCCCACCATCATAGATCTTTCGCTTGAGGATGCTCCAAAGGTTCTCAATAGGGTTGAGGTCAGGGGAGGATGGTGGCCACACCATGAGTTTCTCTCCTTTTATGCCCATAGCAGCCAATGACACAGAGGTATTCTTTGCAGCATGAGATGGTGCATTGTCATGCATGAAGATGATTTTGCTACGGAAGGCATGGTTCTTCTTTTTGTACCATGGAAGAAAGTGCTCAGTCAGAAACTCTACATACCTTGCAGAGTTCATTTTCACACCTTCAGGGACCCTAAAGGGGCCCACCAGCTGTCTCCCCATGATTCCAGCCCAAAACATGACTCCGCCACCTCCTTGCTGACGTCGCAGCCTTGTTGGGACATGGTGGCCATCCACCAACCATCCACTACTCCATCCATCTGGACCATCCAGGGTTGCACGGCACTCATCAGTAAACAAGACTGTTTGAAAATTAGTCTTCATGTATGTGTGGGCCCACTGCAACCGTTTCTGCTTGTGAGCATTGGTTAGGGGTGGCCGAATAGTAGGTTTATGCACAACTGCAAGCATCTGGAGGATCCTACACCTTGAGGTTTTCGGGACTCCCGAGGCACCAGCAGCTTCAAATACCTGTTTGCTGCTTTGCAATGGCATTTTTGCAGCTGCTCTCTTAATCCGATGAATTTGTCTGGAAGAAACCTTCCTCATTCTGCCTTTATCTGCACGAACCCTTCTGTGCTCTGAATCAGCCACAAATCTCTTCACAGTACGATGATCTCGCTTAAGTTTTCGTGAAATATCTAATGTTTTCATACCTTGTCCAAGACATTGCACTATTTGACGCTTTTCGGCAGCAGACAGATCCTTTTTCTTTCCCATATTGCTTGAAACCTGTGGCCTGCTTAATAATGTGGAACTTCCTTCTTAAGTAGTTTTCCTTTAATTGGGCTCACCTGGCAAACTACTTATCACAGGTGTCTGAGATTGATTTCAGTGATCCAAAGAGCACTGAGACACAATACCATCCATAAATTTAATTGAACAATACAAAATTAAATGTTTACGACACTTAAATCCAATTTGCATAATAATTTGGAACGCAGTGTATGGTCGCTATAATCCCAGTACTACTTCTCTATCTTTAAAAAAACCAAAGCGGACAAATTTATTACTCAAGAACAAAGATTTTAAAACTGCTTTTCCGTTTTTGTTCAGTGTTATGTTCAGACAAAATAATAGAACAAATTAACATGTTTCCCTTTCATTACACTTTTTTAAGTGAATTTATAAACAAAGTGCACACAATTGTTCGAGACACAAAGTAAATAAAGTGCTTAAATAATAAAGTACTTTCAATCTTTGGCTTTTTACCCCCAAAGGCCCACTGCCATACATCGCAGTTCGCAGTGTTTTTAATCACCGAGGTGAAAAAACCCCACACGATGCTCCTCTTCTTTTCGCTGGCTGCAGCAGCGTCTGCGTGCTTTCGCTTGGCGCTGCTGAGTCACGTGATAGCGGACTACAAAACACAGCAGGGCGGGGAGGAGCAACGTGTGCAAAACTATGCGTATGGGAAATAGTTTTTCTTCATTATACAAATATTAGCTACATTAGTAAATAAATAAAACGGTAGTAAAAACTAAAAACACATTAGTGTCGATATTTTTATGTTAGGATCGATCCTTTTCGATACAACCTCAGTATCGATCCGCCCACCACTATTACAAACTACTCAAACATTTCTGACAACTTTAACAGGAGCACCAACCTGCCACACGTTCGCACGGATGCACCATCTTTTATTAGGTGGATCTCCCATGGGAAGTGAAACACGGCTGGATGAGGCAGCATATCAGTCTGAATAACAATACTACATGTAGACGCTAATATCACAGAAATAACCAATGGGTCATGCGAAGGCTAAACAGTAAACACCATACAAGCTCGTGCAAAGAAGTTCATCTTTTTCATGGCGCCAATTACTCACTCTGGGGGTTACTCGGATATTCTTCACTGATGTCTCAGAGTCCCACATCAACAGTTTCGATGACGCGCTGTGACGTTCCCAGCGCATACTCCCGGACGCGGTGGATTGTGGGTCTACTCCAAGATGGCGGCGCCCTTGCAGAAGTGCTAAGAAACAGTTTTGTTTGAGACTATGTTTCTGATTAAAATAGGCACAATTCCACTGATTCGTCATTTAGGACATCTGAAAGTGCACAAAAAGAGACAGTAAGGTTGGGAAAACGAACGCCCGCCGTGGATCACGCAGTGTGTGACTAAGGATGATGATGGGCCACAGCGCCTGAACGAGAAGCAGATCCAGCGCAGATTCCCCTGCAAACACATTCCGATCCAGTGCCTGCACATCTTACACAGGCTTTTGGCGCTGCCGTATAAGCTGCTGACAGGACTGATCTGTGTGGTCGTCTGCAGACGTAGCGCATCTCGAGCTCGGGAGAACTCAGCCGATCCCAGGTGCGAGCACAACTCACAAAACAACCTCATTCCCCTGAACTATCCACCATATTGCCAGGCAGACCTTTTTTTATTAATAACACCCGGTGTTATGACACGAAAAACCCAAGAGGCTATGATGTAGATATTACAGGGTCCGTTACTACGTTAATTATGATATTTTCGCTGAAACGCTCACATTTCTATGCTTTGATGTGCATCATTGTTGTATTAGTAACAACCCAAAGCAACAGATTGAACGACACGAAGTGGTAAATTAACTACAAACTTTTGTGCAGCTGATAAACTTCCATTATCAATATCCACCAAATAGTGTTAATTATGGTGTCTAAACATGCTGAAATATACTAGGTCTTTCGACACTTCAGAATAGTCCAAATATCAAAATTCTCTCATAATTTTCTCCAGTTGTGAACAGTGACTTTTGAACCTATAGGCCCTCTCCCTCGCAACCAAAGCACCCCACCCCGGACCCCTTCAGTGGATAGTACCATACGGTCCTTCCCGTGGTACTATAAATAATACTTTATAATGTAAAAAAAAATAAGAGGCAAGACTAGTCCTACAAATGTGAGAAGCATACAACAAAGAAAAATTGAACTGTATTATGACAGAATCGTCGCGTTCACTGAATGCATGGAATATGATGACAGCAGGTCAGGTTGCAAATGTTTGACATACAGACGCTGCTTCTGTATGTCACAAAACCTACACATCACGACAGACCTCACAGGAAAGCAATCTAGGGACAGACACTTCAAAAGCCATTTGAACAGACAGGCAGCGTCCATCCACCACCAGATATGTTTACCGCAATAAATAAATAATATTGCCAAACCGGCATATTACATCAAATGGACCGTAATACACTTACTGTTTATCTGGCAAAATGTCATTATTATGTCATATACAGGTGCTGGTCATATAATTAGAATATCATCAAAAAGTTGATTTATTTCACTAATTCCATTCAAAAAGTGAAACTTGTATATTATATTCATTCATTACACACAGACTGCTATATTTCAAATGTTTATTTCTTTTAATTTGATGATTATAACTGACAACTAATGAAAATCCCAAATTCAGTATCTCAGAAAATTAGAATATTACTTAAGACCAATACAAAGAAAGGATTTTTAGATATCTTGGCCAACTGAAAAGTATGAACATGAAAAGTATGAGCATCTACAGCACTCAATACTTAGTTGGGGCTCCTTTTGCCTGAATTACTGCAGCAATGCGGCGTGGCATGGAGTCGATCAGTCTGTGGCACTGCAGCTCTTCTGCATTGTTGGGTCTGGCATATCGCATCTTCCTCTTCACAATACCCCATAGATTTTCTATGGGGTTAAGGTCAGGCGAGTTTGCTGGCCAATTAAGAACAGGGATACCATGATCCTTAAACCAGGTACTGGTAGCTTTGGCACTGTATGCAGGTGCCAAGTCCTGTTGGAAAATGAAATCTGCATCTCCATAAAGTTGGTCAGCAGCAGGAAGCATGAAGTGCTCTAAAACTTCCTGGTATACGGCTACATTGACCTTGGACCTCAGAAAACACAGTGGACCAACACCAGCAGATGACATGGCACCCAAAACCATCACTGACTGTGGAAACGTTACACTGGACCTCAAGCAACGTGGATTCTGTGCCTCTCCTCTCTTCCTCCAGACTCTGGGACCCTGATTTCCAAAGGAAATGCAAAATTTACTTTCATCAGAGAACATAACTTTGGACCACTCAGCAGCAGTCCAGTCCTTTTTGTCTTTAGCCCAGGCAAGACGCTTCTGATGCTTCCTGCTGCTGACCAACTTTATGGAGATGCAGATTTCATTTTCCAGCAGGACTTGGCACCTGCACACAGTGCCAAAGCTACCAGTACCTGGTTTAAGGACCATGGTATCCCTGTTCTTAATTGGCCAGCAAACTCGCCTGACCTTAGCCCCATAGAAAATCTATGGGGTATTGTGAAGAGGAAGATGCGATATGCCAGACCCAACAATGCAGAAGAGCTGAAGGCCACTATCAGAGCAACCTGGGCTCTCATAACACCTGAGCAGTGCCACAGACTGATCGACTCCATGCCATGCCGCATTGCTGCAGTAATTCAGGCAAAAGGAGCCCCAACTAAGTATTGAGTGCTGTACATGCTCATACTTTTCATGTTCATACTTTTCAGTTGGCAAGATTTCTAAAAATCCTTTCTTTGTATTGGTTTTAAGTAATATTCTAATTTTCTGAGATACTGAATTTGGGATTTTCATTAGTTGTCTGTTATAATCATCAAATTAAAAGAAATAAACATTTGAAATATATCAGTCTGTGTGTAATGAATGAATATAATATACAAGTTTCACTTTTTGAATGGAATTAGTGAAATAAATCAACTTTTTGATGATATTCTAATTATATGACCAGCACCTGTATTATGTCATTATTATGCACAATTACATGTGCATAATGTTCATTGAGTTGGTAAACTTAAGAGAATGACCATCTAAACTATGGGATTCCTTTTGTGCCAGTAAAAATGAACGCAAACTTTTAAAAAACGAACAAAAATATACAATGAGAAAGAAAAAAAACACTTTGATAATGAAAACAATAAACTCAGTTGCAAGAATGTGACATGATTTTCAAATAAACTGCTATTTTTCTTAACAATTTTCTAAGTTTCGTTTTTGGAAATAATAGTTTTGAATTCGCTGCTAGATTTTTCATTTGCGCTTTCCAAGTTTTCATTTACGCTTCTCAATTTTTCGTTCGCCTTTCTGGCACAAATCTCACGTGTGGGCGGGACTTATGGCCACTTTACTCTCATTGGTTAATGAGATTTGGATTGACAGCTCCCTGACCAGGAAGACGATACTGAAGACAGTGCAGCGGATTAGAAGCAATCTGTTTGCGGTTTTCTGTATTGTATTGTTTTAGTGTTTGTACTTAAATTACTTTCTTATTTTGTAAGTATATTAGCAGGGTTGCCAACTTTCACACACTTAAAAGTGGGACACGCTTCCAGGCTCTATCACGCCGTAACAACAAGCCAACGTTGAGCAAATACAGGATAGATAGCCATATTCACATGCAACTTTACGTGGGTTTAGAGGCCGTCAAGACAGCAGTGTATAATTTATAATTTCAATGATATCAGGAAAACGAGATGCCTAGTGAGTTTTGAGGAGATATACAATAAAGTGTTATGCTTCCAGTTCATATTTCTAATTTATAGATTATAATCGTGGTGGCATTTTATGTATCGTTTCTATCTTTAAATGTTTGTTTATAGTTTAAGAAGTCTCTCTTCTGCTTTTCTTTAACGTGTTTTATGTAGGTGTGTAAATACATAATGAAATTGTTGTTTGCAAGAGGCAGTCTAAATTAATAAAGCATTCTGAAGGCCTCTAATTGTGTCACCTTATGAATTTGTTTTGTTGTAGCGTTTAAAAAACATAAATGTCATTTGAATGTATTGGTAGTTTTTTATGAGGTGTACTTTCTGTGAATGTAAAGAAAGGGGTGTAATACTGTACATTCACCATGAGTTTAAAAAGAATGATACAGTACTTAACTTATAAGTGGACTTCTTTAAAAGGAGACTGTATGCAAGAGCGACATCGTCATCCTCTCCTCAGCTGGACACAAGTCACCCTCAGGTACATTTATGTAACCGAGATAATAAAATCGCTAAAGGTTTCTCTGTACAGTAACTATGCAGCAATGTTTTCATTTAGCACGTTAATTTCTCACAACCCAATAATCTGTAACGTGTCTTTATTGGATGTTATAATGCAAGTTGTTTGTTCCTTTTTAAGAAAATTATCTTAATAGGCCATAAAATAATACCTGACAAAAAATATAAAGCACACAATGAACGCGCTTAGTAAAGACAGAATTGCTACTGTACAGGAATAAAACTTTTAGTGATTTTCTTTATTATCTGAATTACATTCATTTACCTGAGGATGAGGAGGACGCTTGGATCCACACCGCGCGTGACTTACCAACTTCAAATACCAATTACTGATACTAACTAAATAAGAAAGTAGTTTTAAGTACAAACAATAAAGATAACAGCATGCAGATCGTTCTCTAAGATTCGTTGCACTGTACTGTCTTCAGTATCGACTTCCTTGTCAGGGAGCTATCAATCAAAAACTCAATAGCCAATCAGCGTAAAGCGGCCATAAGTCCTGCCTACACGTGAGAATTGTGCCAGAAAGGCGAACGAAAAATTGAGAAGCGTAAACGAAAACTCGGAAAGCACAAATGAAAAATCTAGCAGCGAATTCAAAACTATTATTTGCAAAAACGAAACTTAGAAAATTGTTAAGAAGGTGTTTGTAGAAGTGCGCGCTTTCATGGAGTGGATCAGGATAACATTCTGGATATTTTCAGCGATTAACAATTTAAATTCTGCTCTGTTTCTCGCACAAAACTGTTGTATTCCACCAGAGAGGACTGTGACTGCAACGCATTGTAATTTTGACTTTTTTTGGTATTTTTGAAATAAATAAATTTTTGTGATTGCAAAAAAAAAGAAAATTGTTAAGAAAAATAGCAGTTTATATGAAAATCAAGTCACATTCTTGCAATTGAGTTTATTGTTTTCATTATCAAAGTGTTTTTTTTCTTTCTCATTGTATGTTTTTGTTCGTTTTTTAAAAGTCTGCGTTCATTTTTATTGGCACAAAAGGAATCCCATACTAAACACACATAAAACAGTGTTCCACAGAGAGTGGAATTTATGAAAATTAAAATCTACATGCTCTCAAGTTTAGCTACTGATTTAACTTCATAGGAATTCGTCATAAAGTTAGTGAATATAAAGCCCATTTAGAGGGGTGATATGATTGGTAAAATTTTCTGTCACTTGAAAAACTGCCTCTTGTTGATTTATTATTTCTTGGTCCTTCTGTAATCTCCATAGCACGACCTCACCTTGCACAGAGCTGAAAGAACTGAAAAGCAGACTGCTCCGTGCTCTCGACTCAGTCTCACGATACTTTAAAGTCCGGGTAAAGAGAATGGAACATCCGAGCATGCAAGGCCCCTCCCCTATCACTAGAGCGCCTAGCATCAGGCGTCTGCTCAATCACTAGCTTAGGGTTGCCAGCTCTCACGCACATGCTTTCAGGCTCTCTCACGCTCTCACTCTGCCCAACTAAACAAATCTCACGCCAAATAACAAGCAAACGGCGCATTGACTCACGTGTGTTTGAATTAAAATCCTCCATAAAAATCTTCACATAAGCCTACTGGGGACTCAGGTTGAGTGATGCGAGTGGGCGTGGCTTCAGCGCCTACATCGGACACGCCCGCTGCGTTTGAGAGCAGAGAGTCCTGCTTGTTTTTCCAATATTTTGCTAACTTATTTTGTTTACTTGGATGTTTTTTCTCCATTCAAATTTGGCTGGGTGGTTAAAAACACACTTTTCTGTTGTGTGACAAACTCAGAACACACGTTTTAATGTCACTTCACCCGGACTTTAGTATCATACGCATAGATCCGGAAGGAGTAGAGCGTTTTAGGGCTGTCAAAATGGCTGAAAAGCTAAATTCGAAATTCTTTCTGAAATATTAGCAAAATTTGAATTATATTCGAATTCTAAAGGCAACACAATGTTAGAAGAAAAAATGTACTGTATTTTCTGCTATGCTCACAAGAGGGCGCAAGCGAGCGCAATAAGCAAATATAAACCAAATCAAGCACCGCATCTTTTATTGAAATGATATGACATTGACTTTTTAAAGTGCATAATTTTCAAACAAAAGTGCATAAAACTGTGTAAGTGCATCAGTAACCTGAGAAAACACGCTTCAACAGAATGTTTGTACTACATGAACACAAAATAGCAAAGCAAACTGCCATTCAGAAACAATCCGCTCACTACACATCTACATATTGTTCGTCAAAAACACCAGACGGTCAACTTGATCTGCAGCGAGTGCTGAGCGTTTTTTGTTGACAATGTTTCCATCTGATGAAAACACGCGCTCAGCTCTGACCGATGTGCCAGGTATGGTCAAGTATGTCTTTGCCAGCTGTGCAATATGTGGATACATACCGTACGATTTTTGCCACCAATTGAGAGGGTTTACTTTTCGTCAGCGGGTAGCGTAGCTTCTCATTCAAACATATCCATCTCATGCTCCAAAGCAGTGGCGTAACTTTGTTTTGAAAAGTGGTGGGGACAAAGACGACACAAACAATACTTTAATAAATTGTTTCTGTAAGAACTCGTTGGGAATATTTATGGACGTCACAAGCGCGAAACATGTAGGTGACTCCTCTAGAAAACAGTATAAAATCTGCACTGCTTTGTCGACGGCTTCAGTGGTGTTGTAACGTTAGTGCGAAAGACGCGTGACAAGTAATATTGACACTGCCGTGAAGCAGGTTCGAATCCGCTGATCTCACTATTCTAAATTTTCACATCACATATCAGATCTGCTTCCATTTGTTTTTAAACTATATCATGTTTTCATCAATATATAATTTAAAGCATGTTGTGCTTTATTATATGTAAGGATGGCTGTTGCCGTACGTAATTAAACGTATTAATTCGTGATGAAACAAAAACTACTGAAACGAATGTGTGTTTTCCCCATGTTAAAAATTTGGTGTTTGACAACCCCCTGCTAATAAGGACAAACATTCAAGTATACAGGCGAAATTGCCTGATAGGCTACAAATATACAACAAACTTTCTAAATTTTGTATTGAACTCAAAACCTTTCTTACATTTTGTCTATTCCAATCTGAAACTGATGGACGGAGTTAGTATAAATAGCCTCTGCTTACAAAGCGGGCTACTTGCACGGTAAATAGACGCTCCGTATTTTATATTTCTTACAATAAGTGGTGGGGACAAAACTGACTTTGGCAAAAAGTGGTGGGGACATGACCCACCCATCCACCCGCAAATTACGCCTATGCTCCAAAGCCTTGATGCCTTCTTCAGCACTGCTTGCCCATGGCAGACAGCGCAGTCTTTTTTCTTGCGTCTGGTTGTACATCAGCGCGCACACTTTTTGACTCTTCCATTATAGTTGTTAACTCTGACAATATCTTCGCCCGTGCTTGTGTTTTCTGTTCCTCTGGCAAATGGTTTAGACGGTGGAATCGTGGGTCTAAATAGCTTGCAGTGTTAAGTAGCATGAAGGCCTGCTTTTCATTAGGGTAACGGCTTTGGAGATCAGCTGCGATTTTCATTTCTTTCACTGCCGAGCTGTCATTAGAATTTGGTTGGAGCTGCCTTACAAGAACGTGTTGCTAAGGAAGGACAGCAGACGCAGTCGGGTATTTGTCTGTTGACAACGCCTCTGTGGCAGTCTTGAAAGGTTGAAGAACGTTCTTAACCTGTAAATAAACAATCTGATTAATTAAAAATAATAAATAAACCAAATAAATAAAAAATAAACCGAAATAAAATATACAAAAATATATATATAGGCTATATATATATAATAAAATAAATAATTTTCATTTAGTATAACTTTATTTAAAAATAAATACTATAAAATTAAAATGAAACCAAAAACGAATTATTAATCCGTATCAGTATAAACAATAATAGTATATAGTATCTCAATGATACAAAAGTAACACAGATTCTTACCAATTCCATCAGAACCCATTAGGGCTGTCACGATTATTAAATAATCGTCTCATCGCGATTGTTTCACCTCATCGCGATGGTTTCAGATCATCGCAATTATTGCACATCTCTATAGAAGACACTAGGGGGAGCTGTAGTGCATCTGCATATTGTATATTTTATATTGTAACTAAAGCATGGTAATACTTGTAAAATGTACCACCACAACACAATCACTTTAAAAAAAAACTAAAGCATATACCATAAAAATAACCTGCAGTACAATTTAATATTATTTCAGTGTGAAAACCAGTTTACCAAAATCTCATTAACATAGAAGTAAACTTTTATTGTAGTCTTGCAAGTGAGAAAAAAAACAGACTAGAAGCTTTTCTATGACTGATAGCATTTTAATGGGGGCTTCAATTCACTCCTGATCAATTTACTTCATTTACAAGTATTTGGCGAACGTATTATTGACAGGTAAAAGCCTAAACCTCAAGTATGATGACCCAATTTTTTCCTATGTATTTCCAAGAAAAAGAACATAGTCTTTATATTCAGAACAATATGGTCGTTTCAAAGCTGAATAAAAAATGTGTGAGAATTAAAAGTCAAAGCTCAAAAACAGACAATTAATCATCATAATCGCAATGATTTATTAGACAATTAATCGTCAGCCAAATTTCATAATCGTGACAGCCCTAGAACCCATTCACTTGTAGTCAGCTCCAGATGAGACATCTTCTTTTCAAAGATTACAGCGGCTACAGGTGCTTGCTGCTCCAGGGCTCGATTGATCATGTCATATGTGCTGTTCCATTGGGTGGGGCAGTCATTGATGAGCTTGTCCAATTTAACTTCGAGCAGTTTTTGTTTCTTCTCAAGCAGGTAGCTATCAACAGCTGACTTGCTGAAATGGGCAGCGGTCATCTTCAGTTTGCTAATCGCCATTTCAATAGCTCGAACACCACGAAGCCCCTTACATTCAGCTAGATTTAGTGTGTGCGCCAAACACGGAATGTTCACTCTTTTCATATGGCTCTCAACTGCCTTCACGTAATTCCCAGCATTATCAGTAGTCACTGATATCACAGACTCCAGTTTGATTTCAAAAGCACCAAGAATTTGCAAAATGCATTCACTCACATTTTCGGCGGTATGCTTTTCTCTCAGCTCTTCTGTTTTCAGTACATAGTTTTTGATTTCCCAGTCATCTGATATAAAATGTGCAATGACTGTCACATATGCGTCAGTGCGTAGAGAAGTCCATCCATCTGTTGTCAAGGCCACAGATCGATTGTTCAGTAAGGCTTTCATGCTCTTGGCAGTGCTATCATAAAGCTTTGCGATGCGATTGCTCACTGTACCCCGAGAAGGGAAATTATACCGTGGGTTGAGTGCTCGAACAAAGTTTTGAAAGCCTTCGCCGTCCACGATACTTATTGGGCGCATATCTTTGCAGATTAATTCAGTAAGTTTTTGGGTGATTTCGTCCTGTTTTGCTGAAGGTAGAGGCTGTGTGGTATTCGTGGTGTAAAACGAAGTTACCCTGGACTGCTTTAATGCTGGCCCCTCGTCATGACACTCTCGAGAAAACTCCTCGGGATGACACGATTGCATGTGCGTTCTCAAGTTAGATGTTGTGGAGTGATAAAGCAGCGGTTTCTTACACAACTTACAAATGACATTGGTTTTGTCAATGATATTACCTTTGACACTCCAGAAACCAAAGAAACGCCACACAGCACTTTTAAGATGTTTTGGCGTAAGCAAGATTCTCTCCGACTCTGAGTCCTCGCTCTCTTTTTCCGCCATTTTATCACATTAATGCACCCCGCACCGAGCTGAACTGGATAACCTAACAATAAACAAACAATAAACAGTTACGTCATCATCATGACTTGCGCTCCTCTTGACACAGCAAAATTCGAATGCACGGATTTTGCATTCGAATATGCCCTTTTTTAAAAAATTCGACGAATATTCGAAATTCGAATTTTTTTTGACAGCCCTAGAGCGTTTATATTTTTTATAGGAAAACCCTATGACTTTTATTAAAAATAATAATATTTAAGAATACTATTTAAAACTTTTAATATTTTTTTTACCACAATTTAGGTAATCACAGAGGGCCTGGATAGTTGGAAAGTTGATGCTAGTTAGGGCTGTCGCAATAAACCGACGATAAATATCACGTGATTTATGCACAGCTTTTGAGTGAAGTACGGGAAAATGCTGCTGCATCCGAAAGCCAGAGGGCGCTCTCGTGCGGAAACTCCAATTACGCACTGCAGAAGAAGACCATAGGAAGAAGACCGCGGTCTAGAATCTACGAAATGCCTATGGACATCTTTTTATCACTGTTACTCAAGCCTCATCAGGTATTTTTATGATAATAAAGTTTATTTATAATGATCATGTTTGACGGGTGTTGCTTTTTCAAATGCACGTTATAAGCGACTCAAACTCGCACTGCTTTTAGATCGAGCAGCATTTCCTACTGATCCCAGAGACGTGCTTCACGGACAAGCTACGCATTAAAAAAAATATCAACACATTGCATATCACAGCCAGCTTGATTTCAATAGGATTTAGTGGTATCGCGTTAAATTATCATGCAGCCCTAGTGTAAGCAAAATTTCAGTAGTCGGTACCAATACCAGTAAAATTCCACAGTTCTCGGTACTAATACATGCTAACTGAAAAACAATTTTATTAATAAAGCTCATTGTTAATATAAAAAGCAATGGCATTTTGTGTTCATGAAGTATACAAGTTAATTGTTGCTGAAACTGTTGTGTGCTCACTGGGGTCTGATGAACATCCTCCTCAGTTTGCTGCTGTATAAGACAAATAGAATAAACTTAAGTAAGGCAACTGACTGAACATACGTCAGGGCTGCCAACTTTTGAGTTCAGCTTGAAGTGAGATTTTTGGCCCGCGGTGGGGGGGGGTTATTATGTTGTACTTCTTACATTAGAAGTATTGTGATAACAATTTCATCACTTTCATTAATTTTACGTGAACTGTCCCTTTAAATTTTGAGCACAGACCAGACAAGAGCTGTGCCCTCCGGAGGTAACATTTGTCTACAGCATGCGTCATCGAGGTTGTCTCATTTTAGTTAAAAACATTATAAAATTAACATTTATTTCTCTTAAGACGTAATCATTGTAATTTCATTCTTACCTTGAAATGTAAAGGTTGCCTTTCTGAAATAAAACCAGAAATAATGACGTATGTGTGTTCATGACGTATGTGTACATTACATGAATCACGTAAATTACATATTTTCCATTTAAAACAGCGTTTTGTAGTTTGCATCAGTGGATACTACTGCTAAACATTTCTATTGTTAAAAAATGGTAAAATATTGAAAGTTTAGCATCTAACGTCTTGCGTTGCACTGGTTGCACTCGTACCTTAGCTGTCTTCTTTGATTTGATTGGTCACCACACCGGCTCTTTAAACATTAACTCCGGCCTTCTTACATTTGATTGGCCAATGGCCACCTTATTTTAACATTGAGGTCCACTGCTAGACCTCTGAGGAAAAAAGTTTGCAGCACCAAAAACTACAGATAGGCTTTTAGGCAATTCTATCTATCACAAATTTTATTACACACCATAGAAAAAATGGCGGGTGCAATCCTGCATGAGAAAATGGATGTGTGGCGTGAGAAAACAGTCAATTGCGTGAGTGTCACGGCGAATGAGTGAGGGTTGGCAGCGCTGACATACATGCATATGCAATATTAAAACAAACCTCAGTTTTTATGCTGCATTTACACAAGATTGCTTACATTAAGGTAACTGTACATTAAAATAATAAATACAACAGATACATTTTTCTTGAATTTAAATTTATCTTTTTAAACCTAATAGTTATCTATCCAAGAAATACACATTGCTAGTCATACATCTATTATTTTCAAGCACATAGATTTCGGATAAGCCTATATAAAATAGGTACTGTAAACCCCATCATGTCCTCCCATTTATTTTACACCATTACAGTTATAAAAGCATTAAATGGTTAGTAAGGATACTTGACTGGATTAGCATTGGCTCTAACAAATTAATACACAAACAGGGACATTTATTATATTATATTTATAATGTAACCTTTAACGTAACATATGATACAACATTCATTATGCAAACGCTATCAAAATTTGTAACTTACCGCTTGAACTTGTTCAAATAAATCCGGATGTTTCCTCCTTTCACAACAAAACTAAAATCTGAAGTATTTCTGTGCGCATCTCTTGTACCAGAAGTATAAAAATTCACTTTTCAAACAGCTGTAACTTTTGAACCCATTGATCTACAGAAATTCTTATATACAAAAACTTCATGCATGTCATTCCACTCGTCATGCTCTTCGCATTCAATGCGTTGCTTTAAGCTTCTGCCAATTACAGTAGCAGCCATCTTGAAAAGTACAGTATTGTGTTTTTTCGCTACTAGTACTCAGAAATATTGACCGATTGTCATGAAAATTGGCTCAGACAATCTTTGGACTGAGCTGCACAGATATGATGCCACGGAATTGTGATTTTCACCGTTGTTCAAAAGTTATGAGTTCGCAAACTTTTCAAAGTTGACCCAAAAATGGATTCGAAGATGTATCTCGACCCTTCTTCGATCTATCGGTACGAAACTATGTACGCTTCATCGACACCTCGGACTGGGGGACGGTGCCAAATTTGGGAACAGCGCCGCCTATGGGTTGCAAGATTTGAAAAATTGCTGTTTTTGCACGTAACTTTGGATATGTGTGTCAGAAATTGAGATTTCGGTGTCTACGGGTTCCTCGGCTCATGCTGCGTCATATAATTAGGATTCTGTCACGATTGGACGAACGGCCTGTCTGCCATTTAGAATTTTGTCCTAAATCGTAATATCTTTTGAATTGTATGATATACATGTTTCTGCTCCAATTTTGGTACACGAAATTGAATTCCAGTCCCGGGCGTACACGTGAAGTTTCAAGACAGCGCCACCTAGCGTTCATGAGAAATGACGCTTTTGACATAATTGCTGTTCAATAACTGTTGAACGCTTTATCTGAAATTTGTTTTCTCCTGGTCCGTGCCGATTCCATTGATGCCTCGTTTGTAATTTTCTAACATTCGGTTCATAACTTGTAAAGCATATGAAAAACTATTTTTCGCTGCTCATTTGTCAAAAGTTGTAAAAAAAAATTTAAGCTCAACTCGTATGATCTTGGGACCGAGCCGCACAGACATGGCCGAATGATTTTTTTTGTGGCAATTTTTCGAGAAATACCTTTTTAAAGTTGACAGTGCCTGTGACATTTTATCCGTCTCGTATTAAACTCTTCTGACTGGATGTAACGTTTTGTGCATTACTATGCAAATAATCTTCTTGAGTTCATTCCCACTTATGCTATCTGTTTCTCAAATACCTTGTATTTCTGTTATTTCTACACTCTCGTTTCAGCCCCTTAGGGGATTGGCCCATGTCAATGTTTGAAGCTCTGAAAGCTTTCCTCGTGATCCTGGGTCGAGCACGTCAACTGAGTGGCACACCTGATAAACCACAAGCCTCAAGTCTCTGAGGTTGTTGGATCAAATCCTGTGTGGTGCGACTGAAACATTTACAGACATGCACAAATTTGTTGGTACCCTTACAGCTCATTGAAATAAAGCTTCATTCATCCTGAAGAGTGATTTTGAAATTAAAAGCTATTGTATCATGTATACTTGCATGCCTTTGGTATGTCATAGAATAAAGCAAAGAAGCTGTGGAAAGAGATTAATTATTGCTTATTCTACAAAGATATTCTAAAATGGCATGGACACATTTGTTGGTACCCCTTAGAAAAGATAATACATAATTGGATTATAGTGATATTTCAAACTAAATAGTTTCTTTAATTAGTATCACACATGTATCCAATCTTGAAATCAGACATTCAGCCTATTTAAACGGAGAAAAGTAGTCACTGTGCTGTTTGGTATCATTGTGTGCACCACACTGAACATGGAGTTGCCTGAGGAGCTCAGAAAGAAACTAATAGACAAGCATGGTAAAGGTAAAGGCTACAAGACCATCTCCAAGCAGTTCAATGTTCCTGTGACAACAGTTGCGAATATTATTAAGAAGTTTAAGGTCCATGGAATTGTAGCCAACCTCCCTGGGCGCGGCCGCAAGAGGAAAATCGACCCCAGATTGAACAGAAGGATAGTGCGAATGGTAGAAAAAGAACCAAGGATAACTGCCAAAGAGATACAAGCTGAACTCCAAGGTGAAGGTACGTCAGTTTTTGATCGCACCATCCGTCACTTTTTGAGCAAAAGTGGGCTCAATGGAAGACCCAGGAGGACTCCACTTTTGAAAGAAAAACACAAAAAAGCCAGACCGGAATTTGCTAAAATTCATATTGACAAGCCACAATCCTTCTTTTTAACAGAATGTCCTTTGGACAGATGAGTCAAAAACTGGAGCATTTTGGCAAGTCACATCAGCTCTATGTTCACAGACGAAAAAATCAAGCTTTCAAAGAAGTGAACACCATACCTACAGTGAAACATGGAGGAGGATTGGTTATGTTTTGGGGGTGATTTTCTGCATCTGGCACAGGGTGCCTTGAATCTGTGCAGGGCACAATGAAATCTCAAGACTCTCAAGGCATTCTGGAGAGAAACGTACTGCCCAGTGTCAGAAAGCTCTGTCTCAGTTGCAGGTCATGGGTCAAAATCAAAGTCTGATTTCAATTAAATATGGAATAAACAATGGTGGCTTCCAATTACTTTTGTCAGTTTCAAGTTATTTCAGAGAAAATTGTGTATTCTTCTTTTTTTATGGAGGGGTACCAACAAATTTGAGCACGTCTGCATATATGAATTCTACAGTTTGAAGTCATTCTCACTTGTGCTTATCAACCTGTATGGTTTCACGTACAGTGGCTTGCAAAAGTGTTCAACCCCCTTCATTTTATTCACATTTTGTTATGCTGCTGCCTTATATTAAACTACATAAAAAAAATTTTTTTTACATTAATCTACACTCCATGCACAATAATGACAAAACAAAAAACTGATTTTTGACAGCTTTGCAAATTTATTAAAAATAAAAAACAAAAATAAGTACATTGCATAAGTATTCACACACTTTTCTGGGACACTTGAAATTTTGCTCAGAAGCATTAGTTTTGCTTGTTAATGTTTATACACTTCGAGTGGAGTTAACCTGTGCCAAATTCAATTGAATAAGTTCAATTAAATTAAATTAAATTTTATTTATATAGCGCTTTTCACAATGTGCATTGTTCCAAAGCAGCTTTACAGGAGCAAATAAGAAAAACACAGAAAGGTAAAACAGCACAGTGCATGGTGTTTATAGACCAAGCAAGATCATTATAATAAATAATATCTAATATCTAAATGCAGTCTCCCGGTGAGCAAGCCAACACTGCACTGCTCTGCTGTGGTGAGGAACCCAAACTCCAATGATGAATAATGGAGAAAAAAAAAACCTCGGGAGAAACCAGGCTCAGCCGGGAGGGCCAGATCTCCTCTGACGTGTCATAGCTGCACTCAGTGACCCCGACCAAAGCCACCGAGCAACGTCCACGAAGAACAGGGAGAGCCCACGAGCCGCGACCCAGGAAGCCCCACCCGCCGAAACCGTGCAGGTCCAACCCGGTCCCATTCCGCGATCAACAACAGACAACAGAGGAACAACCAGGGAAAAGTAGTAATGGCATAATTAACTTTATTCCTCTGTTGTCCGACATCGACCACAAAACAAGACCAACCAGACCAGACCCACACAGTCCCAACAAATGAAACGCCCCGAACCACAACCAACAAGCCCCCCCACTCCCTACAACACCCACCCAGCTACCTCCAATCAAAGTCACTGAGTGCAGCCATAACTTCAAACTGCTGTCATGTGATGCAAGTTTAGCATTAAATACCAAGTATTGTAAATTTAGCATTTATGTGACAGGTAGTCCGTCTTTGCTCTCGGTTGGGGATGGAATTGTCTGAGCTGGGCCGGCCAGATGGTCGCCTTTTTCTTGGGTGGTGATGGAATTGCCTTGGATGGAGCTGGGATGGTCAGTCAGTCCACAGGTTCTCGCAGGAGGATGGTACGGGATTTTCCGATGTAGCTGGCGTAATCTCTAGTTGTGGATGGGCATATGACGTTCATCTGGGCCTGGCGGAATCTCTCCCTACCTCGGGATGGGCATCCCGAGGCGAGGGCAGAAAGAGAATAATTAGCGTAGCTGCTGTTCATTAGCTATGTGTTAGTGAATGCTTGGCTGAAAAGATGTGTCTTTAATCTAGATTTAAATTGGGAGAGTGTGTCTGACCCTCGAATAGTATCGGGGAGGCTATTCCAGAGTTTGGTGCACGTATGAGAAAGCTCTACCCCCTTTGGTGGATTTAGTTATTCTAGGTGTTATCAAAAGTCTGGAGTTTTGAGATCTTAGAGAGCGTGATGGGTTGTAGTGTGGTAGAAGCTCTGTTATGTAGGTAGGGGCTAAACCGTTTAAGGCTTTATAAGTAATTAAAAGAACTTTAAAGTCAATACGATACTTAATGGGTAACCAGTGAAGGGTTGATAACATTGGGGTTATGTGATCGTATTTTCTGGACCTGGTTAGAACTCTGGCAGCTGCATTCTGAACTAACTGTAGTTTGTTTATTGATGCTGCAGGACAACCACTAAGCAGTGCATTACAGTAGTCAAGTCTTGAGGTCACAAATGCATGAATAAGCTTCTCTGCGTCAGCCACACATAAAATATTTCGCAATTTGGCAACATTTCTAAGGTGGAATTTGCTGAGGTAACAGTGCAGCCTTCAATTTGCAGGTCATAATCCGAAATATTCTGCTCACGTGTCTTTGGTCCGATAAGTAATATTTCTGTTTTATTAGAATTTAAAAGAAGGAAATTACAAGTCATCCAATGCTTTATATCGTCGATGCACTCTGCCAATTTGGATAGTTGGAAGGAATCATCTGGTCTTGATGAGATATATAGCTGAGTATCATCTGCATAACAGTGGAAGCTAATTCCATGTTTTCTAATAATGTTTCCAAGGGGCAGCATGTATATGGAGAATAGCAAGGGTCCTAAAACCGATCCCTGAGGTAATCCATAATTTACTTGCGTTAGATTTGATGATTCCCCATTTAAATGGACAAATTGATGTCTGTCTGATAAGTAAGATCTGAACCATTGTAGTGCCTGTCCCTGAATACCGGTATAATTGTGTAAGCGATCTAGAAGTATTTTATGGTCTACAGTATCAACGCAGACTAAGGTCAAGCAGGACTAGGAGTGAGATGTTACCTTTATCTGATGCTATAAGCAGGTCGTTTGTAATTTTAACGAGCGCAGTTTCAGTACTATGATGCGTCTAAAGCCTGACTGAGAATTTTTCGTGTATGTCATTATTTTGTAAGAAAGAGCACAACTGAGTGGACACTACTTTTCTAGTATTTTAGACAGGAAAGGGAGATTTGAAATCGGTCTATAGTTTCCTAGTTCATTGGGGTCTAATTTGGTTTCTTGATAAGAGGCTTAATGACGGCCAGTTTAAAGGCTCCTGGGACATGGCCTAGATTAATTGACGAGTTGATAATGTTATAAATGGGCTCAATTGCAACGCGGTAATAACTCTTTTAATAATTTAGTTGGTATGGGGTCTAATAAGCAAGTTGTAGGTTTAGATGTTGCAATAAGTTTAATTAAATCTTCCTGTTTTATAGGTGAAAAACACTGTAGCCTTTCTTTTGGGGCGATGGTTGGTACTAATTTATAGGACAGACTTGGAGGTTGAGTTTTTACTATTTTGTCTCGTATGTTTTCGATTTTCTCTGTAAAAAAATTCATGAAATCATTGCTACCAAGGTGCGGCGGAATCCCAGGTCAGGTGAAGTCTGTTTATTTGTTAGTTTAGCAACTGTACTAAATAAAAACCTTGGATTGTTTTTGTTAGTTTCTATGAGGTTACGAGGTGCTCAGCCTTTGCTGCTTTTAGTGCCTTTTTATAACAGTTTGCACTCTCTTTCCACGCAATTTTAAAGACCTCTAATTGGGTTTGTTTCCATTTGCGCTCCAGTTTACGTGTTTCTCTTTTAAGGGCGCGAGTGGTGCTATTGTACCATGGTGCTGCGTTTTTCTCATTATCTTTTTTGACTTCATAGGTGCGACAGCTTCTAATGTATTAGAGAAAATAGTACCCAATTTGCTGGTCATGTCATCGAGCGATTCTTATTTATTGGTATGGTTATTAAAGGAGTCAGATCTGGCAAGCTCTTTGCGAAACTATCTTTAGTAGTGAGGTAATTGTTCTACCCTGTCGATAACGAGTTAAACGGCTGATTTCTGCAGTGCGCAGTGTACATGTTATAAGATAGTGATCAGTGACATCGTCGCTTTGAGGTATAATATCTATATTGGTTAGATCGGCTCCGTGAGATATAATCAAGTCTAGTGTATGATTAAATCGATGAGTGGGTCCATTGATGTGTTGTGTTACTCCAAAAGAGTGTAATAGCTCTGTAAACGCCACAATAACGTATGGTTTGGAGCGGCACATACCTCTCTATAAAGGGTGCAACAGCTGAAAATGCATATCAAAGTAAAAACCAAGACATGAGGTCAAAAGAACTGCCAGTAGAGCTTTGAGACAGGATTGTATCAAGGCACAGATCTGGGGAAGACTTCTGAAAAAAATCTGCTGTATTGAAGGTTCACAGAAGCATGTAGCCTCCATTTATCCTCAATGAAAGAGGTTTGGAACCACCAGATCTCTTACTTGAGCTGACCTCCTGTCCAAACTGAGCCATCGATGGAGAAGGGTCTTGGTTAGAGCGGTGACCAAGAAGCTGATGATCACTCTGGTTGAGCTCCATGATCATATATGGAGATGGGAGAAACTTACAGAAGGACAAACATCACTGCAACACTCCAACAATCTGGGCTTTACGGCTTAGTGGCCAGACTCAAACCTTTGCTCAGTGAAGACACATGAAAACTTGAAATATGCAAAAACGTACTTCAACGAATCTTTCAAACTGTCAGAAACAAGATATTCTGGTCTGATGAATCTCAGATTCATGCATCATGTCTGGAGAAAAACAAGCACTGCTCAACACCTGTACAATACCATCTCAACAGTGAAGTGTGGTGGAAACAGCATCATGATGTGGGGGTGTTTTTCAGCTTCAGGGACTGTACACAAAATACGGAGATAATGATCATGAAAACCTAGCCCAGAACATTCAGAACCTCGGACAGGGCAGAAGGTTCATTCTCCAACATGACAATGATCCTAAGCACACAACTAAAACAATGCAAGAGTGGCTTATGGACAACTCTGTCTTATGTCCTTGACTGGCCCAGCTAGTGCTTGAACCCAACTGAACATTCTCTGTAGAAACCTGAAAATGTTTGTCTACTGATGATCTCCATCCAACCTGACAGAGTTTGAGAGGATCTGAGGAGAAGAATGACAGAAAATTGCCAAATGCAGATGTGTAACGCTTTTCACATCATACCCAAAAAGATTTGAGTCTGTAAAGGCGCTTTAACCATTTTCTGAGTTAAGGGTGTGAATACTTATGCAATGTACTTATTTTTGTTTTTTATTTTTAATAAATTTGCAAAGCTGTCAAAAATCAGTTTTTTGTTTTGTCATTATTGTGCATGGAGTGTAGATTAATGTAAAAAAAATAATTTAAAGTAGTTTAAGATAAGGCAGCAGCATAACAAAATGTGAATAAAATGAAGGGGGTTGAACACTTTTGCAAGCCACTGTACGTTCCGTTTCTGTGGTTTTTGCTCTTGTTGTTCTGCACCCGTGTGGCTCTGTGCTGCTGAAGCTCCAGGTTACACTTAAGTGTGTGGCTCAGTGGCGCAACTTGTTGAACCGCAAGCTTTGATACTCTGAGATTGTGGGATCAAATCTCGTGTGGTGCGATTGTAACATTTATGAGATCTTAGGGCTGGATCATGTTTACCAATAAACTTGAGAATAATTTTTCTAAATGTGCTTCAAAGCATAATTCCATAACTTCAAATGTGCTTTAAAGCATTGGCATATTTTCAAAGCTCTGCAGGGGCACAGGCCTCCCATTACTTGACACTTTTTTCTTTTGAGTCATGGCGTTCGGCTGCTGTTTGTAACCAAACGCAACCTTTTCTTATCAAAAAAGTTAAGTGTGAACACGGGCTTAAACTAGAGATTTATAATGGGGCAAGATAGAGTGGCGCTCCATAACACCAGCTGCGGAGCAGAGCGAGGGCTCAGACCTGGACGTGTAATGTATATTGAAATATCGAAAATGTGTTTTAAAACCATATCATCGTTATCGAAATTAATTCTATCGCGATAGTTATTGTTATTGAATTATTGTCCAGCCCTATGAGATCTACAGTTTGATTTTATTCTCGCCAGTGCTTATCAACCTGACTGTTTTCATGTACGTTCCGTTTCTGTGGTTTTTACCCTTGTTGCTCAGTGCTGCTCTGGCTCTGTACTGCTATAGCTCCAGACAGCGTTTACGTGTGCAACAGAGTGGCGCAATTTGTTATACACCGTGCTTAGAGACTTTAAGGTAGGTGGTTCAAACCCTGTGTTTAGCACATGTAACGTTTATATGTGAAGTCTTCGATTTGATTTCATTCTCACCTTCTCTTCATAACCTATTTGTTTCTCATAAACGTTCTGTATCTGCCGGTTTTTTGCTCTTGTCACTCTGTGCTGCAATAGCTCCAGACAGCGCTTATGTGTACAGCTGAGTGGCGCAACTTGTTAATCACCATACCTTGCGATGTCAAGGTTGTGAGTTTGAATCGTGTGATACTTTTCTATATGAAGTCTACCTTTCATTCTCAACCTGACCTTTTTTGTTTACGCTCTCGTGGCTCTGCGCCGGCGTGGTTCAGCGCTGTGCTTGAGGTGCCTTAGGGGGGGCTTGGCCCCGTGTCGCTGCTTGCAGCTATATTCTCTCATTGTTTCTCTCTGTCTGTGTAGTCCTCAGTGCAGCTGTGATGTCATCAACCTCAGGTGCCAGTCATAAATATAAAACACGTTTAAGAAAATCTTAGTGAAGATACACAATTTTTTAGGTGCCTCTCATTATTATTATTTAAATTCATGTTGCCCTTGTAACCTTTATCGAAAATGACATAATGTCACATCGCAATGACATCTTTTCAACATGACATGTGTCTAGGTCAGGGCTCCAGACTGCGACTTGTTTTCGAGACAGCGTGAGCATTTTTTACAAGTACTCGCGCATGTGCGACCTGTGGAAAGACAAGTAGAATGCGAGCCCGCCACCAGTGCAGGCTGTGTGTCGTCGTCAACTGCGACCAGTGCGCGGGTCGCTCACGTGTCACTGATGTTTCCCGCGGACACGCACAAAGTTTACACTCACAAAGTTTACACCCACACAACGTGAGCGCATTACTACGAGTCGCTGTTTGCCGTTATGGATTTATTGAGCCCGAGGACGAACAATTTCATATATGAGACGTTTAAAATGACACTCAGGAGGAGTTCAGGAAACGTAATTTTTCTGTGGATTACTTGAGATAACGCTGGATCATTTCAAATCCATTCACAGCTAGAACGAACGACAGGTGAATGCTCGTTAAGTTTTATTTGACGTTATATTTACATGTTGTGAACATGAGGAAAAGTGTCCTTAATACACAATGAAATCATTGTAAGAACATAACACAAGGCCTTTCATTTTGCTTTATGTAACACTGTAAACAATTAAATATTTTTTGACAAGCACAATTTCTGTTGGTTCAAATGAATTCATACTACAGTCTCAAAGCAAAGCTTCAAAAACAAAGCTTCTCTGTAGACTCTGCCTCTTTTTAAACAAGCAGAACCAAATCTGCTGTCGTCAAGTAGCTTATTTGTCAGTATCAGTAATACAGTTATTTTGGGGAAAAATGTGACTAATTGCATAATTGCAGGCTGATTTAAGGTGTGCCTCTAAATTTTAGCTTGGGCTCCTAAAATTATCAGTCAGGTGCTAGAGTGCTCCTAGTAACAAAAGTTAGTCTGGAGCCCTGGTCTGGGTGTAATGGTGGGTCTATTTTAACTGTCCAATAGCAAGGCAGCTTCAGCCTCCAATGATCCAATGAGTTGCACTAGGGCAAAATGAATCAATACTAAAGAGGCTTTTTTGCTCAGTGTGCATAAAATGCGTTCTGGCCTGCATGATTTGTTTTGTACAATTGTTTACTTCCATTGTTTTGTTTTTCTACACACATTGCTTTGTTTGATAAAAAACAGGATAAAGGTCTAATGTACGCTTGTTATTGATATACCCTTATTATTAGCTTGTTCTTAAATTGCGACAATTAATAAAAAGCAATGTTATTGACTAAATATTAAAATATTTTATAATTATCATCATCATTTCGGTGTAATTTTAAATGTAAGATTTTAATTATTAAATTATATACGTTACATAAAAAAAAACAAGTTGAGAAAATAAACATCTGTCTTTGGGCTTCTGTCTGGCTCTTGCTTACTTTAAGACTAGTTGGTTACAAAACGTTAGTTTAAATGACACAATCCCTAGCAGAAATATATCTAAATCTCTGCCTTTATCATCTTAAAAAAAACAAGAAAGATAAATGCTTTGAAAAACAGTGCCAGCTTTGTACACCTTAAAGAGAAAAGGAGGGTTGGGGTTGGTAGAATCTTTGAAATATGACATGAAATCCACCTACATATTCAATTAAACAAACCCAATTAATCACAAATTAATAGTGTTGTCACGATACCAAATGTTTGACTTCGATACAATACCTAAGAGAAGTATTTTGATACCAATACTAAATCGATACCATGCAAAAAGAACATACAGGAAGTAATTCAATAAAAAATGATGAAACATAAATAACTTAAAATTCTGTTATTTTATTTTTTACTCTTAAAACTTACACTGTGTTCTTGCCTTGCTTTTTGAGCATGTCTTCCCCCTTATTTAAAAATGTCACCACACAGACCTACATATGAGTGTCAGGTATCAATCTATGATACAGTCCTGAACATGTACTTGTCTCAGTGTTTGCTGTCTGCTAAGGTGAAACGAGAAAATAAACTGTTTAAACTTAAATTAATCTACATAAATACTAGCTAAGACCTTAAAGCATGGTTCAATTCAGTCACTTCAATACATTACAATTCATTAAAAACATTACATAATGCATTCTTACATGAACTAACAATAAATCTCTTTTTACAGCATTTATTAATTTGTTTATGTAACTTAATACAAATCTAGTTGTTTATTCATATTAGTTCATTGATAAATGTTAAAAAATACAACTGTTAATATTTTAAATTGATTGAAATATGTATTAAATAATTAAATATTTATTAAATCCGTTGAAATGAACCATTAAGATGAATAAATGCTGTAGAAGTATTAGTACCCATTATTAGTTCATGTTAGCTAACAAATTTTTAGAAATGGAGTTGTAAAGCGTTATCAAAGCTGGTAATGTTGGCCTGTCACAAAATAAACCATAAAGCATTATTCAGGCTATTGTTATCATATACATACGCTACCTGTCACTTTTAAAGTTCTTTAAATGGATGTCTGTTGGTGAAATTTTGGTCCGCAGATTTTGCACAGATGGACTTCGTTTGCACTTTGCCGCACGCTTTAACTCGGCTATAATGCCCCTTTGCGCATCTGCTTCACTGACAAGCCGTGGACAGACGGAAAAGGCACTTATGTTTGCCGCCGTGACTTTCATTTCGTCGTCACCCCGAAATCTGCAGCGCAAATATAAAAAAATCATCATTGACTCCACACACCCAGCACACAAACTTTTTGAACTGTTGCCCTCTGGTCGGCGCTTCAGAGCACCAAACACCAGGACTTCCAGACACAGAAGCAGCTTCTTCCCCCAGGCAATCGCCCTCCTAAACAGATAACTGCTCCTTAAGAACAATATTCCACTTCCACTACTCCTATAGTGTGCACTATTGTGCCTTATTATATCTACATTTTATTTCTACATGTATATAACACTACCTCTACTTACTACATTATCAATTTGCACAAGTGTACATACAATCTGTTAATATGTATATTCTACTATATACTACCCTGTACAATGTCTCTTATATGTTATTATCCCCCATTTTCTGTACAATAGTCTCTTATTTTATATATGCATATTTTAGAATCTTTTATACTGTAAATCTTATTATATTGTATTGTCATTGTTGAATGTCTGTACTAGAAGCTTCCAACACCAAAGAATATTCCTTGTGTGTGCAAGCACACTTGGCAATAAAGCTCTTCTGATTCTGAAATACGAGGAAAGAAAGTTGTACGCGTCCACTGACTGAAGAGAGCGCTGAGAGCATATGTGCGCGCACATATGGCTGCCGCAAATGGACGCATTTCAGGATGTGCTCTCTCTGAAACGCGCGCGTCATTAAAGTACCGGTACCAAATAAATGAGATTTTCGTTTTAACAGAAGGGTATAGCGGTACTTTTGGGTGTATCGTGCAACACTACAAATTAATGTTTTGTATAAATGTTACACAATATCTGTTGTTTGACACATAAAGAATGCCAGGCTTTTTGTCTGGTTACCACCACAAATAATATTTACCTTATTTTTTATATTTAGCAAAAGATGTGAATATGACATTCATTATAACAAAAGCTGTGAGTATGATATTAATTGCCTCAACTCTGTTGTTTCCTTTTAATTTTTTCAACCCTTTTTTTCAAGATTCATACTAAAAATGGATGCTGAGTTGCTTCACTCCCCTGTGGTGGGGTTTACGGAAGATGAGGAGGTGGATGTGAGTTACTGGAACCTTCCACTGGCTTTCATGAAGAAACGTCACACAGAGAAAATCGAGGGATCCAAAGCCCTGGCTCAGAGCTGGAGAATGAAAGACAGGGTAAGGGTGAGAGGGTGTGCATTGGAGTAACATTTCCATTGGAACGCGACGCCTCAATCAAACTAAGTGCCAAAGCATTTGGAATAGCTGCTTTTAGTAGGAGAAACAGTGAAAGCAGAACTAAAGCACACAGTTGTCAATCAGTGGTGGAGGTGATACTGAATAAACTTTTGAATAAATAAGCAGTTAGGGGGGTGTAGGGGATCATCACTTTTTGCCTGAAACACAATAAATAATAATGTAATATTTGTTTATTTACATGGTTTTAGATTTTTAGCCATAGTTTAAGTAACTAATTGGAAGCTTGTTACAATAGGAGGCCAGCTGAAAAAGTTTGACACAGTCTGAAATCTATGCAGAGACAGACCAGACAAAAGATAATCCTTTATGAATGTGGTAAAACCTGTATGGTACATTCCCTTTTGACAATGTATCAGTAACTACGATAAGCAACTATAAGCAGCCATAAAACATATTTGTGATGTGTGAAACGTGCTATCTTTTCATACCACTTCTCATTATTGCTTCCTTAGAATGAACCATTGTTTTTTTTTTTACTTTTGTAAGTCACCTTGAATGAAAGCTTCAGCTAAATACTAAAAGTAAATGATATAAAATTTAAGCATAGACGAGTTGTTCTCTACTCCAGTGCTACATTTTATGTACCTAAACTATAATACATTAGGGATGTCTCCACAATTATTAATAGAAAATAAGCCAATTAAAAACTTGACAAAAGCTTGATAAGCAACTGCTTAAATTGGATAAGAATGTTATTGTGCTTTCTACTAAAGAAAAACTGCAATTTCAAACAAGTTGTGTAAGTTCTCTCACTATTTTACTCTGTTTTTCTCCAGATGAAAACGGTGAGTGTGGCTCTGGTTTTGTGTCTCAATGTTGGTGTGGACCCTCCTGATGTAGTCAAGACTTCACCCTGTGCAAGACTAGAGTGCTGGATAGGTGAGCTTTTCATTAATCTATTTGCCCAAAGCAAATGAGGAAAATTAAAAGCAAATTTTGTAAAAGCCAACATGAGATACTGCAATTTGCTCCTGTATACTGCTAAAGTGAAATTCAAGATGCCACAGTTCATGCTGGCATGGCAATAATGTAATAATGTTTGTTTAGATTACACTGTTTGGCAGTTTAGGAAAAGTTCGACACCTTTAGAAAAACACAGTATCTAAATCCTCTCAGCAAATAATCTGTTAGCAACATGTTTAGACTAATATTCAGTATACACACAATAATAAAACTCTTTCTACAAAAAATACTACATTTTTTTTAAAAGATATTTGTTCAAGTTACTTTATTACTTTCACTTTAAGCCAATATTCATATTCATCTACAAAATTCCAACATTTCATTCAAGTAAAACAAATTGAAAGTGGGGGAATATCACATTGTGAAAAAAATGTTTTTCTGTAATGCACCCTGGCCACAATTATTGGCACCCCTAGAAATTCTTATGAGTAAAATATCTCCCAGATATATTCCCATTAATATTTAAATTTTCTGAGCAAACCAAGGTGACTAGAAACATAATGTTGTCCAGTCATGACTTCTTGTTGCACAGGAGAATAATATTAAAGTCCGAGTAAAGTGACATTGAAATGTGTTCTGATATTCATCAATAGATAATTCACAAGCAGGTTAAAAGGTATGCGTATTTGACGTGGTGTCCGGGAAGAGAGCTCTTCCCAGGCTTCATAGGCAGCGTAACGGAAGTGTAAACGTCTCAAGACATGTTATAATGATTTTTGTTGATTACATGAATACAGTACATGTTTGATAAGTTCATGCAGATTTAAAAAATTTAATGTTTCAAAGAGAGTTGTTGATTTAAAATAGTTTAAACTGTGTTTGAAAAGTAAGCTCTCTTGTGTGTAATGTTCCTTTAATGCAACGTAATGCGTCACGTGACTCAGACGAGCGCAGGACTGTGGAACTGTGGGTAATAGGACGCGAACAGGCTGTTACACGTGCGGCTTCTTCAAAACGTATAAACTCTGCATATGGTCCAAGAGGTGCACACGGTATTTGTTTGTGTTTGTTTCTTGTTATAGAGTTTATGTGCTTTCACGTGTGTAATGTAATGTGTTCTGCTTTGTAACAATATGTAATGATGTGGTGAATGGGACTAATTGTTGAAGGATTGTGATTTGTGAAAGTGAATAATGACTGAGAGATGTGGTTAAGTAGTTTATGTCTTTATTTTTTGTAGTTTTCACGGTGTCTTTCATAGACCGTGGCATCTTCAGAAACCACAGAGAGAGAGAGAGAGAGCAAAATAAAACATCTAAAAGACATCTGTATGATTCGTGGCCGTTATTTATTGGATCAGTGCAGCTACAGGAAGTCTATTTGAATTATAAACAGAGAGTGTCTTTGCTATAACCAATCACATATTTAAAAACTACAATACTAATTTCTTGCTAGAAATGCAATCAAAAGTTATTGAAAGTGAAAATTAAACTTACATTTATACAAAACTATGCTCCAACGAGCGTTTCAGCCGCCGTTTTATTTTTCGTTTTTATTTTATTTCCAACACCAGGGTAATAATTAAGAAGTTTTAATGGACTGGAGATCCAATGCAAATCTGCCTGAAAGAGAATGTGTGTCTATATTGTCTTAATGCACAGCAAAGAGAATATTTTGTGTGGCCAAAGATTTTTCAAAGATCACAGTTGGAGAATTGCAGAAATAATAAAATAAAGGAAAACTGCACCTCCATCACCACAAGTTGTTTGGGACACTGTTCAAGAAACAAATCTTCTGCTCTCATTCAAAAATAAACTCCACCATATTAATATGCCATACTGGAACTTCAAACAGGACTGGGGTGTATGGCCATATGAAATGAAAAAGAGTTTTTTTGGCATCAATAACACAAGATAGGTTTGGTGCACACAGGGACGAAAAAGTGCCACCTGTCCACAGTTAAATATACCACCAGATCTTCATTGTTCACATTGGTTCAAAACAAACAGAAATGACTCACTGAGCACAAAATCAAGATCCTGCCATAGCCATCCCAGTTCCCTGACCTGAAGCCTATAGAAAAAGAGTGGGATCAGTGTTAATTTTGACAGCAAATTTTGATTTAGTTTTAGTCATAGTCTTTTGACAAAAATGCAATTTAGTTTTAGTCACATTTTAGTCAACCCAATCATTTTAGTTTTAGTCTAGTCTTAGTCGACGAAATATGAAAAACATTTTAGTCGAATAAATATACATTATAAAATCTAAATGGTTTATATCATTTACTTGGTGTAATTAAATGTTCCATACAAAGATTAAACTGTTTTGACATAATTTACTTCACCTTAGAATGAAATTAAACCAGGTCATTACCTTTATTTTTCAGAAAAGTTCAGTAACTAGATTTGCATTGTTGGAACACAGAATATTAGACCATGAACGACATGTTCTAGTTCATTCAATCCCATTTGACTCAATTGACTCGTTAAGTAGGGCGTGTTCATTCAGTTCATTCAACCAATGAAACGCTCTGACAGGGCTCACACTCAAAGGCTATTGGCTCTAGTGATGGGAAGTTCGAGTCATTTTTGCGATTCGGATGTTTGAATCTCGTTCAGCAAAATGAACGAATCTTTTTTCGAGTCATTTCGTTCATCTGCGCAGAGTTAAATTAATGTTGCATGTTAATAGCCAAATTACCCCATAACGTTTATTTATGCTAGTTTTGATCACATATATAATAAGAAATAACTTATATTGTAGTTAGGGACAAGTTATGAGAAACAGTTATTTAATTATTTCCTGACAGCATTTCTGTAAAGTTATGCATTTATAATTCATTAACAATTTTGGGTCACTCAGGTATGAAATAAGGTTTACAGGTTGTTGTTTTTTACTAAAAAGTCTCATGCAGTTTGCAAAGTATATAATAATAGGCTATTGAAATCATTTAAATGTGCAATTATTTAATAAGAGATCACTTGTGTAATAAATGCATTAGACATAAACACTGACTTTACTAGTGTTGCTTATGTTTATATTTTGCCAGCACAGTTCTTATGCAAAATAGTTAGTTATTAAGATAAATTAAAAACACATGCAGAAATCCACAAGAAACATTTATGAATATACTGACAGAAAAAAGAACAGAACGGTACGTTTTAGAGAAGATGTTTATTGCACATATCGTTTGATCATTGTATAATATTTCTTCCTATAATACAACATATAACACGTACATCATGCATTTGACTGATGATCCGGGAAGTGGTCACGTAACGTTAAAGACTCGGACTCGAAGACTCCGGTACAGGCTGCAGGTTTGCCTGCGGAGCTACCATTTGACAAAAGAACAAAAGGGCTCGGACCCGATGACTCGAGAGACGAACTAATCATTTCTCTTTCCGGTATAAGGACTCGGACCCGATGACTCGAGAGGATGACTCGAGAGACGAACTAATCATTTCTCTTTCGGGAATAAAAGAACGAAAGGACTCGGACCCGATGACTCAAGAGACGAACTTCATTACTGTTTCTGGTACAATGTTGCACATGCGCGGTCAACACAAAATGAACGAATCACTCACTGAGACACTCGTTACTCCCGAGTCATTTTAAAGATTCGTTCAGAAAGAACGAATCGTTCATGAACGACCCATCACTAATTGGCTCAAGGCATGCCTCTTTGAAGAAAGAGCTGCACTGTTTTTGCTTGAGACAGCAATGAATGAGAAATAGCTTTCATATAAATTGTATTGCATTTCTTTAGTCATGCAAACATGTTACATATTTGGTTCGAATGTACAGTTTGACTCACTTCATCACTTCTATAATCAGTAGAGGACAGCGCTGGTTTCTTTTGGCTGACTTTATGTTGCATTTCACGTTATGCAGCTGCTCGTGTTAAGTTAACATAGGCATATAAAAACGTTTGTGCTTCCTTTGTAATGTGTTTCGGGGTGACTCGCCTGCAGTCGCGCTTCAAGTTTGCGGCATTTTACCGGCGATCGTGAAGGAAAATGAGACGCCTTGTAAACCGCGTGGAGACACAGAATATATGTCTGTGCTTCCCCTTCTCCCAGAGACTTCTCTCTACCGTTTATATGAGATAAGCACATGCGCGCAAACTGATGTCCGCCAGGTGGGACAAGAATATTTTCGTCTCGTTTTTATTAGTTGACGAAAATGTCAGTATATTTTTATTACAGTTTTCATTATCATGCATTCATTTTTATTTAGTTATAGTCTCGTTTTCGTCAGTGAAAACATGTCGTTAACGAATACTTTTAGTCGTAGTTTTCGTCAACGAAATTAACACTG